>NC_060186.1:76009438-76104438 GCF_021184085.1 Oncorhynchus gorbuscha | reverse complement strand
GAGCATTGGGGTTAGGGTTTGGTTAGGAAAATAGGATTTTGAATGGAAATCAATTGTTTGGTCTCCACAAGGATAGTAAAACCAGTGTGTGTGTGTGTGTGTGTGTGTGTGTGTGTGTGTGTGTGTGTGTGTGTGTGTGTGTGTGTGTGTGTGTGTGTGTGTGTGTGTGTGTGTGTGTGTGTGTGTGTGTGTGTGTGTGTGTGTGTGTGTGTGTGTGTGTGTGTGTGTGTGTGTGTGTGTGTGTGTGTGTGTGTGTGTGTGTGTACACTATATTGATAGTCAGAGTGGTGTTAGCCAGTGTTGGTCAGTCGGTCTGGATCTATGCCTCTCTGTGGACTCAATTTGGTTTGTTTGATCTCCAATAGAGGTCCTTAGACAGACCGCATCCCAAATGGCTCCCTATTCTCAACATAGTGCACAACCTTTCACCAGACCTCTATGGGCCCTGGTCAAGAGTAGTGCACTATTTAGTGAATGGGATGTCATTTGGTAGACAGCCAATAGCAGACAGGCACATGAGTGGCCATCTGTAACCCTGTGTACAGAAGCACTGTTGTCTTATAGCAGACAGACAAACATATTACCACTCCACTCCTGGCTGCACCTGCAACCCACCCAGTTATTTGATCTGACGTAGCCGGCTGGGCAAGCTGGAGCAGTGGACACTCCAGGTTCTAGAACTTTAGACAGAGAACACCACAGAGATATCACTAGGGATGTAGTTCTATGAAGAACACTCCAGGTTCTAGAACTTTAGACAGAGAACACCACAGAGATATCACTAGGGACGTAGTTCTATGAAGAACACTCTAGGTTCTAGAACTTTAGACAGAGAACACCACAGATATATATTTTTTTATTTTTTATTTTATTTCACCTTTATTTAACCAGGTAGGCTAGTTGAGAACAGGTTCTCATTTGCAACTGCGACCTGGCCAAGATAAAGCATAGCAGTGTGAACAGACAACACAGAGTTACACATGGAGTAAACAATTAACAAGTCAATAACACAGAGAAAAAACGGGGAGTCTATATACAATGTGTGCAAAAGGCATGAGGAGGTAGGCAAATAATTACAATATTGCAGATTAACACTGAGGTGATAAATGATCATGTACAGGTAGAGATATTGGTGTGCAAAAGAGCAGAAAAGTAAATAAATAAAAACTGTGGGGATGAGGTAGGTGAAAATGGGTGTGCTATTTACCAATAGATTATGTACAGCTGCAGCGATCGGTTAGCTGCTCAGCTGTACTAGGATGTAGTTCTATGAAGAACACTCTAGGTTCTAGAACTTTAGACAGAGAATACCACAGCTATATATCACTAGGGATGTAGTTCTATGAAGAACACTCTAGGTTCTAGAACTTTAGACAGAGAACACCACAGATATATATCACTAGGGATGTAGTTCTATGAAGAACACTCTAGGTTCTAGAACTTTAGACAGAGAACACCACAGATATATATCACTAGGGATGTAGTTCTATGAAGAACACTCCAGGTTCTAGAACTTTAGACAGAGAACACCGCAGAGATATCACTAGGGATGTAGTTCTATGAAGAACACTCCAGGTTCTAGAACTTTAGACAGAGAACGCCATAGAACTCTAGAAATGGGTTCTTCCAAAATTCTATCCTAGAATGTTGATAATGTGTATAATGTAAACGCTTAGAATTATCTCATATATACATTATACATTTTCTAATGGTGTCAGGTATTTATTTGATATTCAGTGTTAAAATAAATAAAAGTACATCATTTGCATAATTAGTCTGATGTATTTGAACATTAGCATAAAGGGGTGGACCAAGGCTGCATAATTCAACTAGTGTCAATAGCAGAACACCCTGGGAAAATTTCCACATGATTATGCAATGAGATGTTAGACGAGGAGTGTCCACATACTTTTGGTCATGTTGTGTACTTTACAGTGTTTGTGAGACGAGACATAATACTACTATAATCTGAATGTTAATTTTCCTAAATTGCTTTCATTTCAGAGCATCTAATTTGTAAGCATTTCTAATTATTCCTTTTTTTAAATTCCACAAAAAAAAAGAAAATGAACACCCATCGAAATAAAGTTCTCTTTCTCGTTCTTGTGATATAAGTATCCAGATCGTGATGCAACAGAAAGACAATCTATTCCGTCTATTTCAGCCACTACCAGGGTGTGTTTGCCCATTCCCAACAGTGCACATTCCCAACATTCCCAACAGTGCACATTCCCAACATTCCCAACAGTGCCCATTCCCAACAGTGCCCATTCCCAACAGTGCCCATTCCCAACAGTGCCTATTCCCAACAGTGCACATTCCCAACAGTGCACATTCCCAACATTGCACATTCCCAACAGTGCCCATTCCCAACAGTGCACATTCCCAACATTCCCAACAGTGCCCATTCCCAACAGTGCACATTCCCAACATTCCCAACAGTGCCCATTCCCAACAGTGCACATTCCCAACAGTGCACATTTCCAACATTCCCAACAGTGCACATTCCCAACAGTGCCCATTCCCAACAGTGCCCATTCCCAACAGTGCCCATTCCCAACAGTGCCTATTCCCAACAGTGCACATTCCCAACAGTGCACATTCCCAACATTCCCAACAGTGCACATTCCCAACAGTGCCCATTCCCAACATTGCACATTCCCAACATTCCCAACAGTGCACATTCCCAACATTCCCAACAGTGCCCATTCCCAACATTCCCAACAGTGCCCATTCCCAACAGTGCACATTCCCAACAGTGCACATTCCCAACAGTGCCCATTCCCAACAGTGCCCATTCCCAACATTCCCAACAGTGCCCATTCCCAACAGTGCCCATTCCCAACAGTGCCCATTCCCAACATTCCCAACAGTGCCCATTCCCAACAGTGCCCATTCCCAACATTCCCAACAGCGCCGAGTTAAAACATAAGACAAATATATGTATCACTGTATCCAGGTAGCAACTGCAGTAAGTGTAGTCTACTGGTGGTCATCATTAGTGCAGTTGGAAATTTTACCAAGTGGACGCCCCCCCAACTGGCTTTTTCTGTTTTTCTATGTTCTATTAATGAAACTAATTCGTTTTGTAATCAAAGCTCAGATATGCAAAACAATATAATTATACAATGCTTTGAGATAGAGAGGGACACTTAATTTTAATACACAATGGGGCTATTTGTAAATGTCTAATAGCAAATTGGTACATTCTGCACAAAGAAAATGTAGAATAATGCACATGCTCTTTTCAATAGGCTACTTGATAGAGCGACAATTATATTCAATTCGACTATTTAGCATAGAGATAATCAGATCTGATTAGGTGCATTCTGATCAACCCCCCCCCCCCCCCCCCCCCACACAAAAGGAAATGCATTCATGCATCAAAGGAATGGTCTTACCGATTGTGGAAATGTGAGACGGGTGAAATTCGTTGTCCGTGAATCTGCATAATAAACATGTTTTTCCAACCCCCGAATCTCCGAGAAGCAGGAGTCGGAAGAGCACATCATACTGCTTAGCCATAACGTCTTAGAAATGAGAACAGCCAGCAAGCTAACTCAGCAACGAATTTCCAAAAGCAACACAGCTACACCCCAGCCCATGTCTGCCCAAAATGCAATCAAGTCTTTTGATAGTCTTTCGAGGAACCGGTGAGCAGCTCTGTCTATTCTAACCAGGAGGAGCGGTCTCTTTGGTAACAACGCCTAGGTATAAGAGAAGGGATTCCACCCAGCCCACTCCTCTCCTCTGATGGGTGCGGTGGCGGGGGAAGCTCCCAGCAGCATCCGCTATTCACTTGACATCACCGACAGGCGAGATGGTTGGTTGAGAAAGCGCGGGAGTAACACGACAGTACAGAAGAAACACCTTTATTATTTTATTGTCCGTAAACTACACCCGGAAGAGTAATTGTGCAAAGAAAACACAGGCTACCTAAAGTGAGCTAAATTAAATAGGGCTATTTATTTTATTCCTACAGCCTAAAATAATTGTTATTTTATGATGTGCCAAGTAGCCTACATGTTTATCTCAAAAGGATTCTAGTAGACGTTTTGCCACATAACAAATAAAGCATGGTTGGATTGAGTTAACACATTTTTCATACCCCTAGGCATGTATTTTAGGATTCATCAGAATATTCATGCACTGATATGACAGCAAATTCCATTTTTATTTGTATTTTTTTATTTTACCTTTATTTAACCAGGCAAGTCAGTTAAGAACAAATTCTTATTTTCAATGACGGCCTAGGAACAGTAGGTTAACTGCCTGTTCAGGGGCAGAACGACAGATTTGTACCTTGTCAGCTCAGGGATTTGAACTTGCAAACTTCCGGTTACTAGCCGAACGCTCTAACCACTAGGCTACCCTGCCGCCCCGGCAAAGGTTACACACATACACAACACTGACCAAAAAGTTATTTTGTTGGCATTTACGTATGTCCCCATTACCAGTAAAACATCATCAAAACCTATTTCTTCACTTACTTGCTGTGCTGTTTCGTTGTCAAGTCGTTTCATTCTCAACCAGGATTTCAATGGAACGCCATTTGGGTTTTTGCGTGTCAAAAAATATACTATTTAACACTATTTGACACGTCAAATAACACACTGGTTGACAATCAGGACCTGGATATGACAGCACATCCCATAATAATTTAATGGGTTCATAAATGTTTTACAAAGTTATTACACATTGATTACACGATCACCCGTATTTCATATGTCACAGCGATTCATCGCTACGTATGCTATGATGCTGTATGCTATGATGCTGTATGCTACGATGCTGTATGCTATGATGCTGTATGCTACGATGCTGTATGCTATGATGCTGTATGCTACGATGCTGTATGATACGATGCTGTATGCTATGATGCTGTATGCTACGATGCTGTATGCTACGATGCTGTATGCTATGATGCTGTATGCTATGATGCTGTATGCTACGATGCTGTATGCTATGATGCTATGATGCTGTATGCTACGATGCTGTATGCTACGATGCTGGTAAAGTTGTCTTGCGCACCTTCAGTGCTGGTCATAACAAAAAGCTAGCTAGCTCAACGGATCCAAACAATGTTCTTCCCCAAAAACATAGCAAAACGACAATCTGTTTCTATATAGCTAGGTGTCATCATCTAAAATAACCTTAATTTATAAATACAGTTCTTATTTGATTAATGGTGGATGAGCCACAATAGTGGACTTTTGGGTTAGCCTTCAAAATAAACATATGGCATAGTTCTACTATTTGTATTCAATTGCATCACTGTCAATGTCATACTTTTATTTTGAAGGCAGACCGCAAATTCCACTTGTGCCTAATCCTTATTGTGGCTAGCTTCACAAAACAACCCAGGCTAGCTAGATACCAAGCTAAAGCTAGCGACCCCAGAAGTTGTGGTCAAACTTTGTGCTTTATTACCAAAGCGGTATTATAAACACATCGTTTGTGGTCGGTGTTTGCTTGTTTGTAGACTTTTTTTGTACAGCTTTGACAGTGCTACTGTGTCTTTTTTGACAAGCAAAGACCCAAACGGCATTCCATAGTATGTAAGTCAGGAAGCTAATAGTAGTGACGCTATTACTGTGTAACTGCGGTAGGGCAACATCTGAAAAACTACGCACTTGGTAGTGTTGTCCCGGTGCTCAACCAGTCGGCGACAGAGAACGGTTGATTGTCAAGGGCAATCAATTCCATTATCTTGGCGTTAATCAATTTCGCCGTTGAGTTGTCTCTCTGAAATGTTCTTACTCTTTCAAATGACTGCTGGACTTGTTGACTGCTCCATCCACACAGCAGACATTGTGGACGAGGTTCGGAATGCTGTGTTGCACGTATAGCGAAACATTTTACATGGCGTCATTACGTCATGTGCATACCAATATAACGTAGGTACGTCATGTGCATACCGATATAACGTAGGTACGTCATGTGCATACCTATATAACGTAGGTACGTCATGTGCATACCTATATAACGTAGGTACGTCATGTGCATACCTATATAACGTAGGTACGTCATGTGCATACCTATGTAACGTAGGTACGTCATGTGCATACCTATGTAACGTAGGTACGTCATGTGCATACCTATGTAACGTAGGTACGTCATGTGCATACCTATATAACGTAGGTACGTCATGTGCATACCTATATAACGTAGGTACGTCATGTGCATACCTATATAACGTAGGTACGTCATGTGCATACCTATGTAACGTAGGTACGTCATGTGCATACCTATATAACGTAGGTACGTCATGTGCATACCTATGTAACGTAGGTACGTCATGTGCATACCTATATAACGTAGGTACGTCATGTGCATACCTATGTAACGTAGGTACGTCATGTGCATACCTATGTAACGTAGGTACGTCATGTGCATACCGATATAACGTAGGTACGTCATGTGCATACCTATGTAACGTAGGTACGTCATGTGCATACCTATGTAACGTAGGTACGTCATGTGCATACCTATGTAACGTAGGTACGTCGTGTGCATACCTATATAACGTAGGTACGTCATGTGCATACCTATGTAACGTAGGTATGTCATGTGCATACCTATATAACGTAGGTACGTCATGTGCATACCTATGTAACGTAGGTACGTCATGTGCATACCTATGTAACGTAGGTACGTCATGTGCATACCGATATAACGTAGGTACGTCATGTGCATACCTATGTAACGTAGGTACGTCATGTGCATACCTATGTAACGTAGGTACGTCATGTGCATACCTATGTAACGTAGGTACGTCATGTGCATACCTATGTAACGTAGGTACGTCATGTGCATACCGATATAACGTAGGTACGTCAGCCTTGACATCGGTTTTGCACATCGGCGCTAAACTAAACATCGGCCGATTCCGATATGTTCACAGATATATTTATTAGGTATGCGCTATATATATGTCACGCCCTGGCCTTAGTATTCTGTGTTTTCGTTAGTATTTTGGTTAGGCCAGGGTGTGACATGGGGATTTATGTGGTTTGTTTTGTCTGGGGTTGTTTGTAGTTATGGGATTGTGGTTAGAGTAGTACTCTAGGTAAGTCTATGGTTGCCTAGAGTGGTTCTCAATCAGAGGCAGGTGTTTATCGTTGTCTCTGATTGGGAACCATATTTAGGCAGCCATATTCTTTAGGTCTCTTGTGGGTGATTGTTCCTGTCTTTGTGTTTGTGGCACCAGATAGGACTGTTTTTGTTTTTTCACGTTTCTTGTTTTGTAGATTGTTGTATTTTCATCTTTATTAAAGATGTACAAAAATAACCACGCTGCATTTTGGTCCGCCTCTCTTTCACCAGAAGAAAACTGTTACAATATATATATATATATATATAGAGAGAGAGATGAGATGAAGACAGACCAGCTCATCGGAATACAAATTACAACTTCTAATGTTAATTCTGATTAGCCTGTAAAGTTATTATCCATCCTAGTCCAAAGTTTGAAAGGACCGTATGCTTTATCAAAGGTTGCTACAACATGTAACAGCTGTACTGCTTGAAGACTTCTGTCGTGTGTTAACGTCTGCGTGTCATGTTTGTCATTTATTGTCATGTCTTGTCCCTGTGCTCCCCATGCTATTCGTTTCCCTCTGCTGGTCTTGTTTGGTTCTATCCCTCTCTCTCCCCCTCCCTCTCTCACTCTCTCGCTCTCTCTTCTCTCTGTCGTTCCGTTCCTGCTCCCAGCTGTTCCTATTCCCCTAATCATCATTTAGTCTTCCCACACCTGTTCCCGATCCTTTCCCCTGATTAGAGTCCCTATTTATTCCTTTATGATCCGTTCCTGTCCCGTC
Organism: Oncorhynchus gorbuscha; assembly: GCF_021184085.1. Taxonomy (NCBI): domain Eukaryota; kingdom Metazoa; phylum Chordata; class Actinopteri; order Salmoniformes; family Salmonidae; genus Oncorhynchus; species Oncorhynchus gorbuscha. The sequence continues at coordinate 76,096,618 of NC_060186.1, read as the reverse complement.
GGTTCCTTGTATTGTATTCACCATGCCGTGATTGCGTTTCGCCCTGTCCTGTCGTGTTTTTGCCGTGATTGTGTATCACCCTGTCCTGTCGTGTTTTGTGCCTTCATCAGATGCTGCGTGTGAGCAGGTGTCTCAGTCGACTACGGCCTGCGCCTACCCGAAGCGACCTGCAGTCTGTGGCCGCTTCTCCAGTTGTTTCCCCTCTACAAGTCTAGAGGAATTCTGTTATTCCGTTTTGGACTTTAATAAACTCTGTTTCTGTTAAGTCGCTTTTGGGTCCTCTTTTACCTGCATGACAGAAGGAACCGACCAAGGAATGGACCCAGCGATTTCAGACGCTCGTTACACTGCCGTCGAGATCCAAGGAGCCATGCTCGGCAGACACGAGCAGGAATTGTCTGCTGCTCGCCATGCCGTGGAGAACCTGGCCGCTCAGGTTTCCGACCTCTCTGGACAGTTCCAGAGTCTACGTCTCGTGCCACCTGTTACTCCCTGGCCTGCCGAGCCTCCAGAACCCAGGGTTAATAACCCACCTTGCTACTCCGGGCAGCCCACTGAGTGCCGCTCCTTTCTCACGCAGTGTGAGATTGTGTTCTCTCTCCAACCCCACACATACTCTAGAGAGAGAGCTCGGGTTGCTTACGTCATTTCACTCCTTACTGGCCGGGCTCGAGAATGGGGCACAGCTATCTGGGAGGCAAGGGCTGATTGCTCTAACAAATTCCAGAACTTTAAAGAGGAGATGATTCGGGTTTTTGACCGTTCAGTTTTTGGTGGGGAGGCTTCTAGGGCCCTGGCTTCCTTATGCCAAGGTGAACGGTCCATAACGGATTATTCCATTGAGTTTCGCACTCTTGCTGCCTCTAGTGAGTGGAACGAGCCGGCGCTGCTCGCTCGTTTTCTGGAGGGACTCCACGCAGTGGTTAAGGATGAGATTCTCTCCCGGGAGGTTCCTTCAGATGTGGACTCTTTGATTGCTCTCGCCATCCGCATAGAACGACGGGTAGATCTTCGTCACCGGGCTCGTGGAAGAGAGCTCGCATCAACGGTGTTTCCCTGCTCCGCATCGCAACCATCTCCCTCCTCTGGCTTTGAGACTGAGCCCATGCAGCTGGGAGGGATTCGCATCTCGAATAAGGAGAGGGAACGGAGGATCACCAACCGCCTGTGCCTCTATTGCGGAGTTGCTGGACATTTTGTTAATTCATGTCCAGTAAGAGGCCAGAGCCCATCAGTAAGCGGAGGGCTACTGGTGAGCGCTACTACTCAGGTCCCTTCATCTAGATCTTGTACTACTATGTCGGTCCATCTACGCTGGACCGGTTCGGGTGCTACATGCAGTGCTTTGATTGACTCTGGGGCTGAGGGTTGTTTCATGGACGAAGCATGGGCTCGGAAACATAACATTCCTTTCAGACCGTTAGACAGGCCTACGCCCATGTTTGCCTTAGATGGTAGTCATCTTCCCAGTATCAAATTTGAGACACTACCTTTAACTCTCACAGTATCTGGTAACCACAGTGAGACTATTTCTTTTTGATTTTCCGTTCACCGTTTACACCTGTTGTTTTGGGTCACCCCTGGCTTGTATGTCATAATCCTTCTATTAATTGGTCTAGTAATTCTATCCTGTCCTGGAACGTTTCTTGTCATGTGAAGTGTTTAATGTCTGCCATCCCTCCCATTTCTTCTGTCCCTACTTCTCAGGAGGAACCTGGCGATTTGACAGGAGTGCCGGAGGAATATCATGATCTGCGCACGGTCTTCAGTCGGTCCCGAGCCAACTCCCTTCCTCCTCACCGGTCGTATGATTGTAGTATTGATCTCCTTCCGGGGACCACTCCTCCTCGAGGTAGACTATACTCTCTGTCGGCTCCCGAACGTAAGGCTCTCGAGGATTATTTGTCTGTGTCTCTTGACGCCGGTACCATAGTGCCTTCTTCTTCTCCGGCCGGGGCGGGGTTCTTTTTGTTAAAAAGAAGGACGGTACTCTGCGCCCCTGCGTGGATTATCGAGGGCTGAATGACATAACGGTTAAGAATCGTTATCCGCTTCCCCTTATGTCATCAGCCTTCGAGATTCTGCAGGGAGCCAGGTGCTTTACTAAGTTGGACCTTCGTAACGCTTACCATCTCGTGCGCATCAGAGAGGGGGACGAGTGGAAAACGGCGTTTAACACTCCGTTAGGGCATTTTGAGTACCGGGTTCTGCCGTTCGGTCTCGCCAATGCGCCAGCTGTTTTTCAGGCATTAGTTAATGATGTTCTGAGAGACATGCTGAACATTTTTGTTTTTGTCTATCTTGACGATATCCTGATTTTTTCTCCGTCACTCGAGATTCATGTTCAGCACGTTCGACGTGTTCTACAGCGCCTTTTAGAGAATTGTCTCTACGTAAAGGCTGAGAAGTGCTCTTTTCATGTCTCCTCCGTTACTTTTCTCGGTTCCGTTATTTCCGCTGAAGGCATTCAGATGGATTCCGCTAAGGTCCAAGCTGTCAGTGATTGGCCCGTTCCAAGGTCACGTGTCGAGTTGCAGCGCTTTTTAGGTTTCGCTAATTTCTATCGGCGTTTCATTCGTAATTTCGGTCAAGTTGCTGCCCCTCTCACAGCTCTTACTTCTGTCAAGACGTGTTTTAAGTGGTCCGGTTCCGCCCAGGGAGCTTTTGATCTTCTAAAAGAACGTTTTACGTCCGCTCCTATCCTCGTTACTCCTGACGTCACTAGACAATTCATTGTCGAGGTTGACGCTTCAGAGGTAGGCGTGGGAGCCATCCTATCCCAGCGCTTCCAGTCTGACGATAAGGTTCATCCTTGCGCTTATTTTTCTCATCGCCTGTCGCCATCTGAGCGCAACTATGATGTGGGTAACCGTGAACTGCTCGCCATCCGCTTAGCCCTAGGCGAATGGCGACAGTGGTTGGAGGGGGCGACCGTTCCTTTTGTCGTTTGGACAGACCATAAGAACCTTGAGTACATCCGTTCTGCCAAACGACTTAATGCCCGTCAAGCTCGTTGGGCGTTGTTTTTCGCTCGTTTCGAGTTTGTGATTTCTTACCGTCCGGGTAGCAAGAACACCAAGCCTGATGCCTTATCCCGTCTGTTTAGTTCTTCTGTGGCTTCTACTGATCCCGAGGGGATTCTTCCTTATGGGCGTGTTGTCGGGTTAACAGTCTGGGGAATTGAAAGACAGGTTAAGCAAGCACTCACGCACACTGCGTCGCCGCGCGCTTGTCCTAGTAACCTCCTTTTCGTTCCTGTTTCCACTCGTCTGGCTGTTCTTCAGTGGGCTCACTCTGCCAAGTTAGCTGGTCATCCCGGTGTTCGAGGCACTCTTGCGTCTATTCGCCAGCGCTTTTGGTGGCCGACTCAGGAGCGTGACACGCGCCGTTTCGTGGCTGCTTGTTCGGACTGCGCGCAGACTAAGTCGGGTAACTCTCCTCCTGCCGGTCGTCTCAGACCGCTCCCCATTCCTTCTCGACCATGGTCTCACATCGCCCTAGACTTCATTACCGGTCTGCCTTTGTCTGCGGGGAAGACTGTGATTCTTACGGTTGTCGATAGGTTCTCTAAGGCGGCACATTTCATTCCCCTCGCTAAACTTCCTTCCGCTAAGGAGACGGCACAAATCATTATTGAGAATGTATTCAGAATTCATGGCCTCCCGTTAGACGCCGTTTCAGACAGAGGCCCGCAATTCACGTCACAGTTTTGGAGGGAGTTCTGTCGTTTGATTGGTGCGTCCGTCAGTCTCTCTTCCGGGTTTCATCCCCAGTCTAACGGTCAAGCAGAGAGGGCCAATCAGACGATTGGTCGCATACTACGCAGCCTTTCTTTCAGAAACCCTGCGTCTTGGGCAGAACAGCTCCCCTGGGCAGAATACGCTCACAATTCGCTTCCTTCGTCTGCTACCGGGTTATCTCCGTTTCAGAGTAGTCTGGGTTACCAGCCTCCTCTGTTCTCATCCCAGCTTGCCGAGTCCAGCGTTCCCTCCGCTCAAGCGTTTGTCCAACGTTGTGAGCGCACCTGGAGGAGGGTGAGGTCTGCACTTTGCCGTTACAGGGCACAGACGGTGAGAGCCGCCAATAAACGCAGGATTAAGAGTCCAAGGTATTGTTGCGGCCAGAGAGTGTGGCTTTCCACTCGCAACCTTCCTCTTACGACAGCTTCTCGTAAGTTGACTCCGCGGTTCATTGGTCCGTTCCGTGTCTCCCAGGTCGTCAATCCTGTCGCTGTGCGACTGCTTCTTCCGCGACATCTTCGTCGCGTCCATCCTGTCTTCCATGTCTCCTGTGTTAAGCCCTTTCTTCGCACCCCCGTTCGTCTTCCCTCCCCCTCCCGTCCTTGTCGAGAGCGCACCTATTTACAAGGTACATAAGATTATGGACATGCGTTCTCGGGGACGGGGTCACCAATACCTAGTGGATTGGGAGGGTTACGGTCCTGAGGAGAGGAGTTGGGTTCCGTCTCGGGACGTGCTGGACCGTTCGCTCATCGATGATTTCCTCCGTTGCCGCCAGGATTCCTCCTCGAGTGCGCCAGGAGGCGCTCGGTGAGTGGGGGGTACTGTCATGTTTGTCATTTATTGTCATGTCTTGTCCCTGTGCTCCCCATGCTATTCGTTTCCCTCTGCTGGTCTTGTTTGGTTCTATCCCTCTCTCTCCCCCTCCCTCTCTCACTCTCTCGCTCTCTCTTCTCTCTGTCGTTCCGTTCCTGCTCCCAGCTGTTCCTATTCCCCTAATCATCATTTAGTCTTCCCACACCTGTTCCCGATCCTTTCCCCTGATTAGAGTCCCTATTTATTCCTTTATGATCCGTTCCTGTCCCGTCGGTTCCTTGTATTGTATTCACCATGCCGTGATTGCGTTTCGCCCTGTCCTGTCGTGTTTTTGCCGTGATTGTGTATCACCCTGTCCTGTCGTGTTTTGTGCCTTCATCAGATGCTGCGTGTGAGCAGGTGTCTCAGTCGACTACGGCCTGCGCCTACCCGAAGCGACCTGCAGTCTGTGGCCGCTTCTCCAGTTGTTTCCCCTCTACAAGTCTAGAGGAATTCTGTTATTCCGTTTTGGACTTTAATAAACTCTGTTTCTGTTAAGTCGCTTTTGGGTCCTCTTTTACCTGCATGACACTGCGTGGTTGCTGGGGTGTTGTGATGTTCTTTATTGTACAGTAGGGTAATAATGAAATGCCAGCTGATCTGTGACTAGCTCAGTGACTAAGCCTGTACTGAACATAGCAGACCAGAGCAGGTGGATTCTAATGACACACACACACACACACACACACACACACACACACACACACACACACACACACACACACACACACACACACACACACACACACACACACACACACACACACACACACACACACACACACACACACACACACACACACCTCTGAGGAAGGGTTACTTACCCGGGAGAGGAGGGGGAGTGTCGGGTGTGATGTGACACACACACACACACACACACACACACACACACACACACACACACACACACACACACACACACACACACACACACACACACACACACACACACACACACACACACACACACACACACACAGCCTTTGACGCAGAGGAATGGATCTGCATGTGTCACTGTCAGCACCTGCAGATCAACAGTACTGCGTTGGTTATTTGGGAGAAAGGAGAGAGATGATTTACTTCTGAAGTTGTTAAAGAAGTCACTCTAAGTACAATGTACAGTCATTTTAAACGTATTAAAAAAATCACGTTTTATGCATAAAAGGTATCCTAGTAGTTTAAGGTACTATATTTAGCTTATTGTGTAGCCTATGTTATGTTTGTTGTGTATGTATCCAAGCCAATATCAGATTTCTTTATTTAACCAGGTAGGCCAGTTGAGAACAACTTCTCATCTACAACTGTGACCTGGCCAAGATAAAGCAAAGCAGTGTAACAAAAACAACCACAACAGAGTTACACATAAACAAACGTACAGTAAATAACACAATATCAACATCTATGTACAGTGTGTGCACATGTAGAAGAGCAGGGAGATAAAGGCAATAAATAGGCCATAGAGGCTAAATAATCATTACAATTTAGCATTAACACTGGAGTGATAGATGTGTCACTAGCTTTAGCAGCCATAATGTACCCTGGTCCCAGATCAGTTTATACTCTCACCTACTCCATTGCTGTCATTGTCAAGCCATACATGGCAGTGAGTTGGCATGATAGCACAAACAGACTGGCGCTCAGCCTATTAGCAACCATGTATGTGTACATGTATGGATTTCCACTCTGTGTTTTCTCCTCGGGCCCACTCTATTGAGAGACCAGCACTACCAGTACCCGAAGAAGGGATTGCGTCATCTCTCTGATGCTTATGCGGTATGGAGTCTACTGCCAGGCAGACAACTGTATTAACTCTGAGCCTGCACGAGAACTAATTACCTAAGAGTATTTCCCACAAAGCATATCATTGATGACCACATACTATATGTAATATATGATATTTATCTGAAGAAGGGCTTATGTCATCTCTCAGAACTCATCTCCAGCACTTGTTTGTATTCTTCTAAAGATAGCTAGGTGAGTCAACCGCATGTCACAGTAAGTACATGTTTCCTCAACATAGTAGCTATCAGCAAAGTCAGTGCTAGTAGGAAAAAACAAGTGGTTGGGGGGGGGCGGGGCTTAATCAAGATATCCTTCTTTGTTGCTATTGGTCAGAACTGAAGATGTGCCTCATATTCTAAAATGGTCTCCTGCCTCCTGTCATCCTCGTCATGGTTTCTAAGTTGCGGTAAGAATTTATACTTTGGAGCCAATGTTCCGACCCATTGCAAGTTCAAGTCTCTTAAGTATTCCAAATTCTGTTTTATCTGAAACTGAAGAACTACACTGAACAAAAATATAGACGAAACATGTGTATAAAGATTTCAGAAATGTTCCATACGCAAGCTTATTTATCTCAAATGTTGTGCTCAAATTTGTTTATATCCCTGTTAGTGAGCATTTCTCATTTGCCAAAATTCTTGTCAGCAGATCCTCTAAAGCTCTGTCTGGTTGGATGGGGAGCGTCGCTGTACAGATATTTTCAGGTCTCTCGAGATGTTCGATCGGGTTCATGTCCGGGCTCTGGCTGGGCCACTCTAGGACATTCAGAGAAGCCACTCCTGTGTTGTCTTGGCTGTGTGCTTAGGGTCATTGTCCTGTTGGAAGGTGAACCATCGTCCCTGTCTGTGGTCCTGAGAGCTCTGGAGCAGGTTTTCATCAAGGATCTCTTTGTACTTTGCCCCGTTCATCTTTTCCTCGATCCTGACTGGTGTCTCAGTCCCTGCCACTGAAAAACATTCCCACGGCATGATGCTGCCACTACAATGCTTAACCGTAGGGATGGTGCCAGGTTTCCTCCAAACCTGATGCTTGGTATTCAGGCCATATAGTTCAATCTTGGTTTCATCAGACCAGAGAATCTCATTTCGTATGGTCTGACAGTCCTTAAGGTGCCACTTGGTGAACTCCAAGCGGGCTGTCATGTGCCTTTTTACTGAGGAGTGGCTTCCGTCTGGCCACTCTGCCATAAAGAACTGATTTGGTGGAGATGCCAAGATGGTTCTCTCCCTCTCCACAGAGGAACTCTAGAGCTCTGTCAGAGTGACCATCGGGTTCTTGGTCACCGCCCTGACCCTGAGTCCCTGAGTCCCTGAATCCCTGAGTCCTGGTGGTTCCAAACTTCTTCCATTTAAGAATGGTGTTCTTGGGGACCTTCAATGCTGCAGACATTTTTTGGTACCCTTCCCCAGATCTGTGCCACGACACAATCCTGTCTCGGAGCTCTACGGATAATTCCTTTGACCTCGTGGCATTGTCATTGCTCGGGAATGCACTGTCAACTGTGGGACCTTATATAGACAGGTGTGTGCCTTTCCAAATCATGTCCAATCAATTGAATTTACCACAGGTGGACTCCAATCAAGTTGTAGAAACATCTCAAGGATGATCAATAGAAACAGGATTCACCCAAGCTCAATTTCGAGTCTCATAGCAAACGGTCTGAATACTAAATAAGGTATCTTTTTATTTGTAATACATTTGCTAAATCTGTTTTCTCTTTGTCATTATGGGGTATTGTGATGTCATTATGGGGTATTGTGATGTCACTATGGGGTATTGTGATGTCATTATGGGGTATTGTGATGTCACTATGAGGTATTGTGATGTCATTATGGGTTATTGTGTGTATATTGATGAGGATCATTTTTATTTAATCCATTTTAGAATAAGGCTGTAACGTAACAATATGTGTAAAAAGTCAAGGGGTCTGAATACTTTCTGAAGGCACTTTGTGTGAGAGGTTATAGACCTACAGTCAGTGTAGGCTAGGCTACTATTCCATTTAACCCAAGTTCCCTTGACGTGCCATTTTGAAGTCCACGTCTTGTTACTGTCGAATTTGTGTAGCGCTTCACAATCATCACACGTTACATAGCCATAACATAACATTAACATAACATAGCCATAACATTAACATAACATAGCCATAACATTAACATAACATAGCCATAACATAACATGAACATAACCATAACATAACATTAACATAACATAGCCATAACATAACGTTAACATAACATAGCCATAACATAACATAGTTATAACATAGCCATAACATAACGTTAACATAACATAGTTATAACATAGCCATAACATAACGTTAACATAACATAGCCATAACATAACATAGTTATAACATAGCCATAACATAGTTATAACATAGCCATAACATAACGTTAACATAACATAGTTATAACATAGCCATAACATAACGTTAACATAACATAGTTATAACATAGCCATAACATTAACATAACATAGCCATAACATAACGTTAACATAACATAGTTATAACATAGCCATAACATAACGTTAACATAACATAGCCATAACATAGTTATAACATAGCCATAACATAACGTTAACATAACATAGTTATAACATAGCCATAACATAACGTTAACATAACATAGTTATAACATAGCCATAACATAACGTTAACATAACATAGTTATAACATAGCCATAACATTAACATAACATAGCCATAACATAACGTTAACATAACATAGTTATAGCATAGCCATAACATTAACATAACATAGCCATAACATAAGGTTAACATAACATAGCCATAACATAACATTAACATAACATAACATTAACATAACATAGCCATAACATAACATTAACATAACATAGTTATAACATAACGTTAACATAACATAGTTATGACATAACGTTAACATAACATAGTTATAACATAGCCATAACATAACGTTAACATAACATAGTTATAACATAGCCATAACATAACGTTAACATAACATAGTTATAACATAGCCATAACATTAACATAACATAGTTATAACATAACGTTAACATAACATAGTTATAACATAACATTAACATAACATAGCAATAACATAAGGTTAACATAACATAGCCATAACATTAACATAACATAACATTAACATAACATAGCCATAACATAACATTAACATAACATAGTTATAACATAACGTTAACATAACATAGTTATAACATAACATTAACATAACATAGTTATAACATAACGTTAACATAACATAGTCATAACATAGCCATAACATAACATTAACATAACGTTAACATAACATAGTTATGACATAACGTTAACTGAACATGGTTATAACATAGCCATAACATAACGTTAACATAACATAGTTATAACATAGCCAGCACTGCCATCGTCCTCTTTTACCACTCCACTTAATCTTTCCCAAACACTACTTTTCTGACCCTCCCTTCTCTTTATTTTCAACTCTCCATTTCGTAGCTTTTCTCTTATTGAATTAAACTCTGACAATGTCCTTTTAGCCTCAGTGGATCGACGTAAACTTTTCCTGCCCAAGTTCCCGAAAGCATTTGGCTATTGGTGTGTATTAGGCAGTTACAGTTGGACCCTAAAGCTTACGCTGAGGCTACGCAACTAATGGCAGATAAAATAAGAAACCTCAATGTAGCATACAGATATGATCCAGAATTATACATTTATGGAACTTCAATGCATAGTTTTCTCTTAATTTAACCCACCCAACTACCCACACGCCTTTCATCCACACAATATTTCATGACTCTCAACCCGCCCACCAAGAGGATTATGAGCCAACCTACACGTAGTGTCTTGAAGCCAGTAGGTTGTGTCACTATAGTCTCTGACTGTTCTCTCTGTAGTAGAATATGTCTGACTGTAGGGGAGTCAGATAGATGTTCTCTCTGTGGTGTCTAGAGGCCAGCCGGCCGTGGTTCTGGTACTAGATCCAATAGTATCTATAGTGTGTGTGTTCTCTCTGTGGTGTCTAGAGGCCAGCCGGCCGTGGTTCTGGTACTAGATCCAATAGTATCTATAGTGTGTGTGTTCTCTCTGTGGTGTCTAGAGGCCAGCCGGCCGTGGTTCTGGTACTAGATCCAATAGTATCTATAGTGTGTGTGTTCTCTCTGTGGTGTCTAGAGGCCAGCCGGCCGTGGTTCTGGTACTAGATCCAATAGTATCTATAGTGTGTGTGTTCTCTCTGTGGTGTCTAGAGGCCAGCCGGGCAGGGCCTGTTGTCTCATCAGTAACCAGGGGCAGGGCCAGTTGTCTCATCAGTAACTAGGGGCAGGGCCTGTCTCATCAATAACTAGGGGCCAGGCAGGGCCTGTTGTCTCATCAGTAACTAGGGGCCGGGCAGGTTCTGTTGTCTCATCAGTAACTAGGGGCCGGGCAGGGCCTGTTGTCTCATCAGTAACTAGGGGCCAGGCAGGGCCTGTTGTCTCATCAGTAACTAGGGGCAGGGCCTGTTGTCTCATCAGTAACTAGGGGCAGGGCCTGTTGTCTCATCAGTAACTAGGGGCAGGGCCTGTTGTCTCATCAGTAACTAGGGGCCAGGCAGGGCCTGTTGTCTCATCAGTAACTAGGGGCAGGGCCTGTTGTCTCATCAGTAACTAGGGGCCGGGCAGGGCCTGTTGTCTCATCAGTAACTAGGGGCCGGGCAGGGCCTGTTGTCTCATCAGTAACCAGGGGCAGGGCCTGTTGTCTCATCAGTAACTAGGGGCCAGGCAGGGCCTGTTGTCTCATCAGTAACTAGAGGCCAGGCAGGGCCTGTTGTCTCATCAGTAACTAGGGGCCGGGCAGGGCCTGTTGTCTCATCAGTAACTAGGGGCCGGGCAGGGCCTGTTGTCTCATCAGTAACTAGAGGCCAGGCAGGGCCTGTTGTCTCATCAGTAACTAGGGGCCGGGCAGGGCCTGTTGTCTCATCAGTAACTAGGGGCCGGGCAGGGCCTGTTGTCTCATCAGTAACTAGGGGCCGGGCAGGGCCTGTTGTCTCATCAGTAACTAGGGGCCGGGCAGGGCCTGTTGTCTCATCAGTAACTAGGGGCCGGGCAGGGCCTGTTGTCTCATCAGTAACCAGGGGCAGGGCCTGTTGTCTCATCAGTAACTAGGGGCCAGGCAGGGCCTGTTGTCTCATCAGTAACTAGGGGCCGAGCAGGGCCTGTTGTCTCATCAGTAACTAGGGGCCAGGCAGGGCCTGTTGTCTCATCAGTAACTAGAGGCCAGGCAGGGCCTGTTGTCTCATCAGTAACTAGGGGCCGGGCAGGGCCTGTTGTCTCATCAGTAACCAGGGGCAGGGCCTGTTGTCTCATCAGTAACTAGGGGCCAGGCAGGGCCTGTTGTCTCATCAGTAACTAGGGGCAGGGCCTGTTGTCTCATCAGTAACTAGAGGCCAGGCAGGGCCTGTTGTCTCATCAGTAACTAGGGGCCGGGCAGGGCCTGTTGTCTCATCAGTAACCAGGGGCAGGGCCTGTTGTCTCATCAGTAACTAGGGGCCTGGCAGGGCCTGTTGTCTCATCAGTAACTAGAGGCCAGGCAGGGCCTGTTGTCTCATCAGTAACTAGAGGCCAGGCAGGGCCTGTTGTCTCATCAGTAACCAGGGGCAGGGCCTGTTGTCTCATCAGTAACCAGGGGCAGGGCCTGTTGTCTCATCAGTAACTAGAGGCCAGGCAGGGCCTGTTGTCTCATCAGTAACTAGGGGCCAGGCAGGGCCTGTTGTCTCATCAGTAACTAGAGGCCAGGCAGGGCCTGTTGTCTCATCAGTAACTAGAGGCCAGGCAGGGCCTGTTGTCTCATCAGTAACTAGGGGCCAGGCAGGGCCTGTTGTCTCATCAGTAACTAGGGGCCAGGCAGGGCCTGTTGTCTCATCAGTAACTAGAGGCCAGGCAGGGCCTGTTGTCTCATCAATAACTAGGGGCAGGGCCTGTTGTCTCATCAGTAACTAGGGGCAGGGCCTGTTGTCTCATCAGTAACTAGGGGCCGGGCAGGGCCTGTTGTATCATCAGTAACTAGGGGCCAGGCAGGGCCTGTTGTCTCATCAATAACTAGGGGCAGGGCAGGGCCTGTTGTCTCATCAGTAACTAGAGGCCAGGCAGGGCCTGTTGTCTCATCAGTAACTAGAGGCCAGGCAGGGCCTGTTGTCTCATCAATAACTAGGGGCAGGGCCTGTTGTCTCATCAGTAACTAGGGGCAGGGCCCGTTGTCTCATCAGTAACTAGGGGCCGGGCAGGGCCTGTTGTCTCATCAGTAACTAGGGGCCAGGCAGGGCCTGTTGTCTCATCAGTAACTAGGGGCCGGGCAGGGACTGTTGTCTCATCAGTAACTAGGGGCCGGGCAGGGCCTGTTGTCTCATCAGTAAGTAGAGGCCAGGCAGGGCCTGTTGTCTCATCAGTAAGTAGGGGCCAGGCAGGGCCTGTTGTCTCATCAGTAACTAGGGGCAGGGCCTGTTGTCTCATCAGTAACTAGAGGCCAGGCAGGGCCTGTTGTCTCATCAGTAACTAGAGGCCAGGCAGGGCCTGTTGTCTCATCAGTAACTAGGAGCCGGGCAGGGCCTGTTGTCTCATCAGTAACTAGGGGCCAGGCAGGGCCTGTTGTCTCATCAGTAACTAGGAGCCAGGCAGGGCCTGTTGTCTCATCAGTAACTAGGGGCCAGGCAGGGCCTGTTGTCTCATCAGTAACTAGGGGCCAGGCAGGGCCTGTTGTCTCATCAGTAACTAGGGGCCAGGCAGGGCCTGTTGTCTCATCAGTAACTAGGGGCCAGGCAGGTTCTGTTGTCTCATCAGTAACTAGGGGCCAGGCAGGGCCTGTTGTCTCATCAGTAACTAGGGGCCGGGCAGGGCCTGTTGTCTCATCAGTAACTAGGGGCCGGGCAGGGCCTGTTGTCTCATCAGTAACTAGGGACATTTGCTCTGCTGCAAAGTACAGTCAGATCTGACTGAGATCATAACATGGTGTCAGAAGTGCTTCAACCTCGTCAAATATAAAACAATGTTTGAGTTTTGTCGTAGTTTAGAGTGATAAAGTAGCTAACAGCTCTCTCATGTCTCTTCATTGAGCAGAGCAGCTCAAGTGTAGCCGTTGCCATGGATACTAACTGAATCAAAGCACCATGAGCAGAGTGCATGCAGAGCGAGTTGCCTGCGTACAGGGAGTGACAGTCCGAGAGCAGCATGGATTTGCTAAGGTAGGAAGCTATTTCGGGCTGGGCTCGGCCTGAAATTTGGCAGAAGCAATCGGGCCTGGGTAGGGTATGGTCTGAACGTTGCTGGCATGAGTAGGGCTGGGGCTTAAAATGAATACCCGTGCAGGGCTCAACTACCTACCTACTGTGAGTGCATACAGCCTGCCCTGTACTCTGATGATGGACAAACATTCTCTCAACCTACAGCTCTTTCAGTAGCTGCCACTGGAGTCACGCTGTTACTGGGGTCACGCTGCTACTGGGGTCACGCTGTTACTGGGGTCACGCTGTTACTGGGGTCACGCTGTTACTGGGGTCACGCTGCTACTGGGGTCACGCTGTTACTGGGGTTACGCTGCTACTGGGGTCACGCTGCTACTGGGGTCACGCTGTTACTGGGGTCACGCTGTTACTGGGGTCATGCTGCTACTGGGGTCACGCTGCTACTGGGGTCACGCTGCTACTGGGGTCACGCTGTTACTGGGGTCACGCTGTTACTGGGGTCGCGCTGCTACTGGGGTCACGCTGCTACTGGGGTCACTCTGCTACTGGGGTCACGCTGCTACTGGGGTCACACTGCTATTGCCCTGTCCAGTGTGTGTAACTTCTTTTGCCCTGTCCAGTGTGTGTAACTTCTATTGCCCCTCTGCCCTGTCCAGTGTGTGTAACTTCTGTTACCACAACGAGGTACAGACACTTTCTGTTACCACAACGAGGTACAGTCACTTTCTGTTACCACAACGAGGACCAGTCACTTCTGCTACCACAATGAGGTACAGTCACTTCTGTTACCACAACGAGGTACAGTCACTTCTGTTACCACAACGAGGACCAGTCACTTCTGCTACCACAATGAGGTACAGTCATTTCTGTTACCACATCGAGGTACAGTCACTTTCTGTTACCACAATGTACACAGGTGGGATGTGATGCCAGAGACGGGCAGTGGGCGGCGGGGTGTCGGAGACAGGCAGTGGGGAGCGGGGCGTTGGAGACGGGCAGTGGGGGACGGGGCGTCGGAGATGGGCAGTGGGGGCGGGGTGTGGGAGACGGGCATTGGGGGGCGGGGTGTCGGAGACGGGCAGTGGGGGCGGGGCGTCGGAAACGGGCAGTGGGGGCGGGCGTCGGAGACGGGCAGTGGGGGCGGGGCGTCGGAGACGGGCAGTGGGGGGCGGGGCGTCGGAGACGGGCAGTGGGGGCGGGACGTCGGAGACGGGCAGTGGGGGCGGGACGTCGGTGACGGGCAGTGGGGGAGGGGTGTTGTAGATGGGCAGTGGGGGCGGGGAGTCGTAGACGGGCAGTGGGGGGCGGGGCGTCGTAGACGGGCAGTGGGGGCGGGGCATTGGAGACGGGCAGTGGGGACGGGATGTTGTAGACGGGCAGTGGGGGCGGGGAGTCGTAGACGGGCAGTGGGGGCGGGGCGTCGTAGACGGGAAGTGGGGGGCGGGGCGTCGGAGACGGGCAGTGGGGAGGCCGGACTACTGTTCTATAAAGAAACAATATAAAAAAAACTATATATATATATAAAATTAAAACGTATAAAAAGTTCTCACACCCTAAATTAAAACCCCAAAGGAAGCCAAGATAGGAAATGTTTCCGATTACAGTACCGCCTACTGAACTAATCAGCATGACCCAGGTGTAGCAGCAGCAGGTGTGATGTTGTTTTGAATCCTCCCAGGGAGAAGCTGCTGTCCTTCCTGTTCTCTGTGAAGCAGCCAGATGGGTCCTTTGTGATGCACGGAGGAGGAGGAGAGGTGGACATCAGGTGAGACAGCTGAGCAGCCTTCTTTCCATCGCCATGGTTTCACTGTGACTGGAGCACTGCTGACACGTGATAACAACCAAACTTCCTCTTCTCTGCTGTCCCCTATCCTCTGTGTCCATTTCTCTCTCTCTCACCCCTGCTGTCCTCTCTGTCTCCCTGTCCATTTCTCTCTCTCTCACCCCTGCTGTCCTCTCTGTCTCCCTGTCCATTTCTCTCTCTCTCACCCCTGCTGTCCTCTCTGTCTCCCTGTCCATTTCTCTCTCTCTCACCCCTGCTGTCCTCTCTGTCTCCCTGTCCATTTCTCTCTCTCTCACCCCTGCTGTCCTCTCTGTCTCCCTGTCCATTTCTCTCTCTCTCACCCCTGCTGTCCCCTATCCTCTGTGTCCATTTCTCTCTCTCTCACCACTGTTGTCCTCTGTGTCTCCCTGTCCATTTCTCTCTCTCACCCCTGCTGTCCTCTGTGTCTCCCTGTCCATTTCTCTCTCTCTCACCACTCTTGTCCTCTGTGTCTCCCTGTCTATTTCTCTCTCTCTCACCACTGTTGTCCTCTCTGTCTCCCTGTCTATTTCTCTCTCTCTCACCACTGTTGTCCTCTGTGTCTCCCTGTCCATTTCTCTCTCTCTCACCACTGTTGTCCTCTCTGTCTCCCTGTCTATTTCTCTCTCTCTCACCACTGTTGTCCTCTGTGTCTCCCTGTCCATTTCTCTCTCTTTCACCCCTGCTGTCCTCTCTGTCTCCCTGTCCATTTCTCTCTCTCTCACCACTCTTGTCCTCTCTGTCTCCCTGTCTATTTCTCTCTCTCTCACCACTGTTGTCCTCTGTGTCTCCCTGTCCATTTCTCTCTCTCTCACCCCTGCTGTCCTCTCTGTCTATGTCTCACTGTATAACTCATTTGCTTTCTCTATCTTGATAGCAGACAGAAATGTGGCAGTTCAGACCACTCTCTCACCTAACCAACAGCCTCTCTACAACAGCCTGTTTAAGTTAAATCTGTCTCTCCCCTTCCTCTTCTTGTCTCTCTCTCTCTCTGGTGTATTGTGTGTTAACTCCTACATCTCTGGTGTTGTAGGAGTGCGTACTGTGCTGCGTCAGTGGCGCCTCTCACCAACATCATGTGATGGCGCATCACACCCATACTGTTCCAGGACGCACCTACAGTGGGGAGAACAAGTATTTGATACACTGCCGATTTTGCAGGTTTTCCTACTTACAAAGCATGTAGAGGTCTGTAATTTTTATCATAGGTACACTTCAACTGTGAGAGACGGAATCTAAAACAAAAATCCAGAAAATCACATTGTATGATGTATGATCACATGGTATGATGTATGATCACATGGTATGATGTATGATCACATGATGTATGATCACATGGTATGATGTATGATCACATGGTATGATGTATGATCACATGGTATGATGTATGATCACATGGTATGATGTATGATCACATGGTATGATGTATGATCACATTGTATGATGTATGATCACATTGTATGATGTATGATCACATGGTATGATGTATGATCACATGGTATGATGTATGATCACATGGTATGATGTATGATCACATGGTATGATGTATGATCACATTGTATGATGTATGATCACATTGTATGATGTATGATCACATTGTATGATGTATGATCACATGGTATGATGTATGATCACATTGTATGATGTATGATCACATGGTATGATGTATGATCACATGGTATGATGTATGATCACATGGTATGATGTATGATCACATGGTATGATGAAAAAATCGGCAGTGTATCAAATACTTGTTCTCCCCACTGTACATGGATCGTCAGGTACTGCAGTATAGAGCTCACAACGAGTCCCACACCATACAAGTCCCACACAACACGTGTCCCACACAACGTGTCCCACACCATACATGTCCCACACAACACGTGTCCCACACAACGTGTCCCACACAACGTGTCCCACAAAACACGTGTCCCACACAACACGTGTCCCACACAACACGTGTCCCACACAACACGTGTCCCACACCACACGTGTCCCACACAACACGTGTCCCACAACACGTGTCCCACACAACACGTGTCCCACAGTGTCCCCCACAACACGTGTCCCACACAACACGTGTCCCACAACACGTGTCCCACACAACATGTGTCCCACACAACACGTGTCCCACACCATACGTGTCCCACACAACACGTGTCCCACACCATACATGTCCCACACAACGTGTCCCACACAACACGTGTCCCACACAACACGTGTCCCACACAACACGTGTCCCACACCATACATGTCCCACACAACGTGTCCCACACAACACGTGTCCCACACCATACATGTCCCACACAACACGTGTCCCACACAACGTGTCCCACACCATACATGTCCCACACAACACGTGTCCCACACAACACGTGTCCCACAAAACACGTGTCCCACACCACACGTGTCCCACACAACACGTGTCCCACACAACACGTGTCCCAGTTGTCCCACACAACACGTGTCCCACACAACGTGTCCCACACCACACGTGTCCCACACAACACGTGTCCCACAACACGTGTCCCACACAACACGTGTCCCACACAACACGTGTCCCACACCATACATGTCCCACACAACGTGTCCCACACAACACGTGTCCCACACAACACGTGTCCCACACCATACATGTCCCACACAACGTGTCCCACACAACACGTGTCCCACACCATACATGTCCCACACAACGTGTCCCACACAACACGTGTCCCACACCATACATGTCCCACACAACACGTGTCCCACACAACACGTGTCCCACAACACGTGTCCCACACAACATGTGTCCCACACAACATGTGTCCCACACAACATGTGTCCCACACAACACGTGTCCCACACCACACGTGTCCCACACAACACGTGTCCCACACCATACATGTCCCACACAACGTGTCCCACACAACACGTGTCCCACACAACACGTGTCCCACACCATACATGTCCCACACAACGTGTCCCACACAACACGTGTCCCACACCATAAATGTCCCACACAACGTGTCCCACACAACACGTGTCCCACACCATACATGTCCCACACAACATGTCCCACACAACACGTGTCCCACACCATACATGTCCCACACAACGTGTCCCACACAACGTGTCCCACACCATACATGTCCCACACCATACGTGTCCCACACAACGTGTCCCACACAACACGTGTCCCACACAACACGTGTCCCACACAACACGTGTCCCACACCATACGTGTCCCACACAACACGTGTCCCACACAACGTGTCCCACACAACACGTGTCGCACACCATACATGTCCCACACAACACGTGTCCCAGACAACGTGTCCCACACAACGTGTCCCACACAACGTGTCCCACACAACACGTGTCCCACACAACACGTGTCCCACACAACGTGTCCCACAAAACACGTGTCCCACACAACACGTGTCCCACACAACGTGTCCCACACATTACGTGTCCCACACAACGTGTCCCACACAACGTGTCCCACACAACACGTGTCCCACACAGACACACCATTTAGTTCATTTGTGGCTTATTTAACTGGCTAGCGTTCCTAATGTCATTTTTATATTAAACCTTTAAATCACATGTATTTTTTAAAATAGTGTCGTCGTACTATCTGTGTAATTCCTTGTTGAATAGAATAATATCAAGGATTTGGGATCCTATACTTTAGAAAAAGAACTGTGTAGTGAGCATGTGTTTCCGTACTTCTATAGGAGGACAGTAAATGCTTACTCACTGTCCTTTCTGTCTCCCTCCAGCTGTCAGAACTGGGAGGGGGGTCTAGGGGGCGTCCCGGGGCTAGAGGCCCATGGAGGGTACACCTTCTGTGGGGCGGCTGCCATGGTCATCCTGGGGAGGGAGCACATGCTGGATCTCAAGACCCTGCTGGTGAGTTTTCTACAACGTGAGTTAGTTGATGGTAAAAGACTCGTCCAGAACTACTGTGTGTGTGTGTGTGTGTGTGTGTGTGTGTGTGTGTGTGTGTGTGTGTGTGTGTGTGTGTGTGTGTGTGTGTGTGTGTGTGTGTGTGTGTGTGTGTGTGTGTGTGTGTGTGTGTGTGTGTGTGTTAACACAGTTAAAAGGGGTTATTTGTGGTGGTAAGCCTATAGACCTACAGTAGCTTTGTCCTCTGTAGCAGCCATCCAGTTCCCTGCAAAATGTCCAATGTCACTTGGTGTCCTCTGCAGAGGTATCCCATGTCACTACTTCCTGTCCCCAGATAATTCAGATGACTTTATCAATGGTAACCAGAGTAACCCCAGAGACCGTAAAGCATTTAGGAGATACACAGAGGCCCCTGTAGGTCGGAGGCCCCCTACCCCCTAAATAGTCCAGTACTTTTAAGCAAGGCCCATAGGGATCTGGTCAAAAGTAGTGCACTATAGAGGGAACAGGGTGCCATTTTGGTCCAGACCTCTTCACCCCACACTGATATCAACCCACACTAATACCACCCCACACTGATATCAACCCACACTGATATCAACCCACACTGATATCAACCCACACTGATATCACCCCACACTGATATCACCCCACACTAATACCACCCCACACTGATATCAACCCACACTGATATCAACCCACACTGATATCAACCCACACTGATACCACCCCACACTGATATCAACCCACACTGATATCAACCCACACTGATACCACCCCAATCTGCATCAGTCCACACCACAAAATAAATGTAAAGTCATTTTCACGAGGCTATCTTCTCTAGCCCAGCTACCTAGGACAACAGACAGGATTGAGGACTCCAGCTGGTATTTACACCAATTCAATAAGGATCCAGTCCTCGTGTTTTAGAAGGACTCCAATTAGTGGTTGCTATAGCAACCGGGTCCAAATTTCTCTTGTTTGCAAATATCAATTCATATTATTAGCCCTTCTCTGATAGGAACCTCGTGGATTTCATCATCTGGCTGCTTTCAAACAGAATAAAGGGCTGGATGAAACTCAAACAGCTCTCACTGTGGACATTGAACCATAATAGGCTGGTTATACAAACCAAGCTATATTTACACTGTATGGCTGGCTGGATAGAAAATGGCCTTGCTGGGACTGTTTGTAAAATGTTGTCAGTTTCTCCCATTGAGATAAGTGACAATAGCAACCACATTACTCTCTTTTTCTCACTCTTACTGCCTCTCTCTCCTCCTCCTCCCTTTCTCCTCCTTATCCCTCTCTCTCCTCCTCCTCCCTCACCCTCCCACTCTCTCCTCCTCCCTGTCTCTCCTCCTCCCTGTCTCTCCTCCTCCTCCCTCTCTCCTCCTCCTCCCTCTCCTCTCCTCTCCCTCCTACTCCCTCTGTCTCCTCTCCTCTCCTCCTACTCTCTCTCTCCACCTATTCCCTCTCTCCTCCTCCTCCCTCTCTCCTCCTCCCTCTCTCCCTTTCCTCTCCTCTCCTGTCCTCTTCCTCCTACTCCCTCTCTCCTCTTCCTCCCTCTCTCCTCTTCCTCTCTCTCTCCTCCTCCTCCCTCTCTCCACCTACTCCCTCTCTCCTCCTCCTCCCTCTCTCTCCTCCTCCTCCCTCTCTCCATTTCCTCTCCTCTCCTGTCCTCTTCCTCCTCCTCCCTCTCTCCTCTTCCTCTCTCTCTCCTCCTCCTCCCTCTCTCCCACTCCTCCCTCTCTCTCTTCCTCCTCCCTTTCCTCTCCTCTTCCTCTCTCTCTCCTCCTCCTCCCTCTCTCCATAGCGGTGGGTGGCCAGCAGACAGATGAGGTTTGAGGGATGGTTCCAGAGTTGTTGTAACAAACTGGCAGGCCTGGCTGCTACTCCTTCTGGCAGGCCGGGCTGCTACTCCTTCTGGCAGGCCGGGCTGCTACTCCTTCTGGCAGGCCGGGCTGCTACTCCTTCTGGCAGGCCGGGCTGCTACTCCTTCTGGCAGGCCGGGCTGCTACTCCTTCTGGCAGGCCGGGCTGCTCCTCCTTCTGGCAGGCCGGGCTGCTCCTCCTTCTGGCAGGCCTGGCTGCTACTCCTTCTGGCAGGCCGGGCTGCTACTCCTTCTGGCAGGCCGGGCTGCTACTCCTTCTGGCAGGCCGGGCTGCTACTCCTCCTGGCAGGCCGGGCTGCTACTCCTTCTGGCAGGCCGGGCTGCTACTCCTTCTGGCAGGCCGGGCTGCTCCCCCTGCTACACAGAGCCCTCTTCAAAGAAGGTAAAACTACAGAAACGATTACAGTGCTGCCCTAAGGCAGTGGCTCCCAAACTGCGGGGTGCGCCCCTTAGTGGTCAGCAAGGGGGGGCTCGTAAATTCCCACCCCCCAAAAAATATACTATACCAGTCAAAGGTTTGCACACCTACTCATTCAATGGTTTTTCTTTATTTGTACTATTTTCTACATTGTAGAATAATAGTGAAGACATCAAAACTATGAAATAACACATATGGAATCATGTAGTAACCATAAGTGTTATAAAATATTATATTTTTTTATAGATTTGTTTGTTTCAGATTCTACAAAGTAGCCACCCTTTGCCTTGACAGTTTTAAACACTCTTGGCATTCTCTCAACCAGCATCATGAGGAATTCTTTCCAACAGTCTTGAAGGAGTTCACACATACAGTTGAAGTCGGAAGTTTACATACACTTAGGTTGGAGTCATTAAAACTCATTTTTCAACCACTCCACAAATTTCTTGTTAACAAACTATAGTTTTGGCAAGTTGGTCAGGACATCTACTTTGTGCATGACACAAGTAGTTTTTCCAACAAATGTTTACAGACAGATAATTTAACTTGTAATTCACTGTATCACAATGCCAGAGATGTTTCAAGTTTTGAGGGAGCATGTAATTGGCACGCTGACTGCAGGAATGTCCATCAGAGCTGTTGCCAAAGAGAGAAATGATTGTTCAGTTATCATAAACTGCCTCCAATGTCATTTTTGAGAATTTGTCAGTACATCCAACCGGCCTCACAACCTCCAGTCCACGTGAAACCATGCCAGCCCAGGACCTCCACATCCAACTTCTTCATCCCCGGGATCATCTGACTAGACTCCCAGACATCTGATGAAATGGAGGTGTATTTCTGTCTGTAATAAAGCCCTTTTGTGGGGACTAACTCATTCTGATTGGCTGGGCCTCGCTCCCTAGAGGGTGGGCCTATGCCCTCCCATGTCTGCATCCCTGTCCAGTCATGTGAAACCCATACATTACAGGCTAATTCATTTATTTCATTTATATATCACTAGGTCCCCCCCCCGTGTGGTTCTGGGATTTTTGCTCACCGTTCTTGTGATCATTTTGACCCCACGGGGTGAGATCTTGCGTGGAGCCCCAGATCGAGGGAGATAATCAGTGGTTTTGTATGTCTTCCATTTCCTAATAATTGCTCCCACAGTTGATTTCTTCAAACCAAGCTGCTTACCTATTGCAGATTCAGTCTTCCCAGCCTGGTGCAGGTCTACAATTTTGTTTCTGGTGTCCTTTGACAGCTCTTTGGTCTTGGCCATAGTGGAGGTTGGAGTGTGACTTTTTGAGGTTGTGGACAGGTGTCTTTTATACAGATAACAAGTTCAAACAGGTGCCATTAATACAGGTAACGAGTGGAGGACAGAGGAGCTTCTTAAAGAAGTTACAGGTCTGTGAGCGCCAGAAATCTTGCTTGTTTGTAGGTGACCAAATACTTATTTTCCACTATAATTTGCAAATAAATCCATTTTAAAAAATCCTACAATTTGATTTTCTGTATTTTTTTCTCCTCATTTTGTCTGTCATAGTTGAAGTGTACCTATGATGAAAATTACAGGCCTCTCTCATCTTTTTAATTGGGAGAACTTGCACAATTGGTGGCTGACTAAATACTTTTTGCCCCACTGTATGTATATATATATATATGGGATGTTGTATATAGCATTAAAACAAGATAATTTGTAAGTTGCTCTGGATAAGAGCGTCTGCTAAATGACTTAAATGTAAATGTAAATAAATATTTGTCCATCCTTTTCTGCTATGCTTGCAGGTGTGTATAATACTGTGAGCCTAATCAAAAGTATTTATAACGAATTAAACAAAATGTACATGTTGTAACGTTTAAACGTAAAATGTTTTAAGTATTTGTTTTACACTGCATGGATCACCGGTGCAGTTGAATGCCGCACTCAAAATGTATTGTAGTGGAGTAGCCAGCCTGAATGCCTCACTCAAAATGTATTGTAGTGGAGTAGCCAGCCTGAATGCCTCATCAAAATGTATTGTAGTGGAGTAGCCAGCCTGAATGCCTCATCAAAATGTATTGTAGTGGAGTAGCCAGCCTAGGCTACTAATCAAATGCTGCTGTAAATGGGCTTACGTGTGGTTATTCATTGTCAAACTTTAAAAACCGAACCCAGACTGCAACATTGTAGTAGCCTAGCGAGGACTGTGTCGTGTAGCCTAGCGAGGACTGTGTCGTGTAGCCTAGCGAGGACTGTGTCGTGTAGCCTAGCGAGGACTGTGTCGTGTAGCCTAGCGAGGACTGTGTCGTGTAGCCTAGCGAGGACTGTGTCGTGTAGCCTAGCGAGGACTGTGTCGTGTAGCCTAGCGAGGACTGTGTCGTGTAGCCTAGCGAGGACTGTGTCATGTGTCTGTACACTTTCCCTCCGCTGAGCGCTGTGAACGGGACACACAAATTGATGTTGAATTCACCAATGGTGAATACATTCTACATTCTACGTATGGTCCTTCTGGTCATTCTACATTCTACGTATGGTCCTTCTGGTCATTCTACATTCTACGTATGGTCCTTCTGGTCATTCTACATTCTACGTATGGTCCTTCTGGTCATTCTACATTCTACGTATGGTCCTTCTGGTCATTCTACATTCTACGTATGGTCCTTCTGGTCATTCTACATTCTACGTGGTCCTTCTGGTCATTCTACATTCTACGTACGGTCCTTCTGGTCATTCTACATTCTACGTACGGTCCTTCTGGTCATTCTACATTCTACGTATGGTCCTTCTGGTCATTCTACATTCTACGTATGGTCCTTCTGGTCATTCTACATTCTACGTATGGTCCTTCTGTAGCTCAGTTGGTAGAGCATGGCGCTTGTAACGCCAGGGTAGTGGGTTCGATTCCCGGGACCACCCATATGTAGAATGTATGCACACATGACTAAGTCGCTTTGGATAAAAGCGTCTGCTAAATGGCATATATTATTATTATTATATTACCAATGAGAGCTCATCAGGCTACACTTTCATAAAGTTGTTGACTCATTTATACTCCCTTGTGACCACTATTTGTCCCGCAGGCCTTGTTTGACGTGTACACTAGCGTATTAGCTAGCCACGTCATGACTGACTTGTGATCATTCCCAGCCTTGCCTTTCAGTGATTCGTTTTCTTAGATATGGAATCATTTAAAACTAACGGTGCATCCCGAATGGGTTGTGGAAGGACAATGTACCAGGCCAGCTGGGATTTGTAATATGTTTGACTCAAAGAAAAACAGGTATTGGTGAATGATATCACGTATGCATTAAACTGGATCCATCTTCTGCCAACAAGTAGTTAAAACACACAACTAAATGTCATGACAAATTTAACAAAATAAAATACATTTGTCTTCAGATAAACTCCATAAATGGATATATTGTCCACTTCACTAAGGGTATGCAACAAAATACAGAATTAACCACCAACACTTTTTAAAGGATAAAATAGTTTTATTTATAGTCTCATAGTAAAGGTAGGCCTCAACTTGCAAGACAATTCTTGGCAGTATGTACAACATACTTGTAATTTCCATGGAATGGAATCAAAGATCTATCTAGTATACACTAACCATACTCTAAAAAAAGGGGGTGGGAGGGGAAATAAATGGGGGGGGGGGGATATACACACATTTCCTAGATGCAAAATGCTTCTTTTTTAGTTGAGTCAGCGACATTTAAGATTTTACTGTGTAATTCACAACATATTGACTTAATTTTCTCCTCATATTGAAAAATAAAATAAAGATGGACTACCTTTTGATAATCCATATCTATTTCATACTTTGAAGGAAAACTACAAGTGACAAATTGGTATTTTTCAATGATTTGTGAGAATACAAAATGCATCACATTTTTTTTTTTTGAGAACTTGAAAACATCCAATCAATAACCATTTTTATTTTTATTTTATCAAGATTCCTAACTTTTGCTCTGCCACCTAAATTCATTCACTAGTTCAAAGCTAAAGGACGAAATACGATACAAGTTTTGGAATCTTTTTTTCATAACATCAATTATTTTCCACAAAGGGGATGATATTTAATTTCTAAAACGTGTCAAAATGGAAAAGATCTGCAATCCTGTTGGCCTGAGGTTTGTTTATCACATCAAAAGTACTTTTTTTGTGTGTGGGACAAAAAAAAAAAAACTACAAATGTTTTGAAGGTATGCCTCTCCAACCGACAGGACGACTCTTCTAAGCGTGTGTATAAATTCTAAAACAGGTTCTTATCAAGATAAATTGATGAAATAAACAAAAGTATTACGTGTTCTCAGTGCTTGGAGTACGCCTCCCTCTCTTCTCTCCGTAGTTTTCAGCCGAGAGGAGAGAGTACGTAGTAGAGGGTACAAAAGCATCGAGTCCTTTAGGTAGTGAAGCTGCCTCATGTTGGGGTTTTGGATAGTTGCTGAGAGATACCAAAGCTGTGAAGTCAGAGCGAGAGAGAGCGAGAGAGAGCGAGAGAGAGCGAGAGAGAGCGAGAGAGAGAGAGAGGACAGAAAAGGAAGAAAGGAACCGACAAGGGAAAAAAAAATAAACAGAAGCTTTGCACGTCCTATTCTAAAATCAGTGTCCTTTTCTTCCTCCCAGCTGGCTTCCCTCCCTCCCCAGGGGATGGCGTGATGAAAGAAAGTCAGTATAGACAGATCGGCAGGGACGGATGGCGTCTGCATTCTCCAGCGAGAGCACATTCAGCGATATGCAGGGAGGGAGGGAAGGAGGAGGTGGTAGTGAGAAACAGAGGAGCAGCACCGACTACTGGACCAGTAACTGTGCATGCAGTACCCCTCCACGCCAGGCGTGGCGCTGTGGGCTGGCCCGTCGCTCTAGCTGGCCTCCACTCGGAGCTTCTTCCTGGGGGCGGGGGGTTCCTCTGGCTCGGACTCGGAGCTGGAGTCAGAGCCTCCGTCGAAAGCAGACACAGCGCTGCCTTTAGGGTTGGTGTACAGGCTGCTGTCTGAAGAACTGTAGCTGGCCTGGAGCTGGGTCGAACCCTTCACCTTCTCCAGGGCACGCACTGCAAGGAAATAGACAAAAGAAAAGGAAAGGGGTGTGAGAAGAGAGGGAAGAGGGAATACAGAAAGAGGTGGAAGAAGAGAGAGGGAAGAGGGAATACAGAAAGGGGTGGAAGAAGAGAGAGGGAAGAGGGAATACAGAAAGGGGTGGAAGAAGAGAGAGGGAAGAGGGAATACAGAAAGGGGTGGAAGAAGAGAGAGGGAAGAGGGAATACAGAAAGGGGTGGGAGAAGAGGGAATACAGAAAGGGGTGGAAGAAGAGAGAGGGAAGAGGGAATACAGAAAGGGGGAGAAGAGGGAATACAGAAAGGGGTGGGAAGAGAAGAGAGAGGGAAGAGGGAATACAGAAAGGGGTGGAAGAAGAGAATACAGAAAGGGGAAGAGGGAATACAGAAAGGGGTGGGAGAAGAGGGAATACAGAAAGGGGTGGAAGAAGAGAGAGGGAAGAGGGAATACAGAAAGGGGTGGGAGAAGAGGGAATACAGAAAGGGGTGGAAGAAGAGAGAGGGAAGAGGGAATACAGAAAGGGGTGGGAGAAGAGGGAATACAGAAAGGGGTGGGAGAAGAGGGAATACAGAAAGGGGTGGGAGAAGAGAGAGGGAAGAGGGAATACAGAAAGGGGTGGGAGAAGAGAGAGGGAAGAGGGAATACAGAAAGGGGTGGGAGAAGAGAGAGGGAAGAGGGAATACAGAAAGGGGTGGGAGAAGAGAGGGAAGAGGGAATACAGAAAGGGGTGGAAGAAGAGAGAGGGAAGAGGGAATACAGAAAGGGGTGGGAGAAATGAAGAGGTCAACATTTGGCCCATAAGCAGACAAACACACAAGCTACAGGTAGATGGTTCGTAGGTACGGTAGATTCTCCATCATACTCACCTTGCTGCTCCAGCAGTGCGTTCTGCCTCTTCAGGTCGTCGATGTCCTGCTGGTGGGTGTGGTTTTTCCTTCTCATGTACTGGATATAGTCCGTGGCTTTGTCTAGAATCTGAGCTCGGGACGCCTGTTTGATAGATTGCTGTTGGAAACAAAGGAAAAACTAATTTGACACGAGGCAAGGGTTGCAGTGACATCACCGACTAACCCCTCCCACCCAGCTACTGTAATACCCCGACTAACCCCTCCCACCCAGCTACTGTAATACCCCGACTAACCCCTCCCACCCAGCTACTGTAATACCCCAACTAACCCCTCCCACCCAGCTACTGTAATACCCCGACTAACCCCTCCCACCCAGCTACTGTAATACCCCAACTAACACTAGCCTTGTTAAACCAGACTGAATACTGAGTTCAGACACCCTATATACACTGCTCAAAAAAATAAAGGGAACACTTAAACAACACAATGTAACTCCAAGTCAATCACACTTCTGTGAAATCAAACTGTCCACTTAGGAAGCAACACTGATTGACAATACATTTCACATGCTGTTGTGCAAATGGAATAGACAACAGGTGGAAATTATAGGCAATTAGCAAGACACCCCCAATAAAGGCCTGGTTCTGCAGGTGGTGACCACAGACCACTTCTCAGTTCCTACGCTTCCTGGCTGATGTTTTGGTCACTTTTGAATGCTGGCGGTGCTTTCACTCTAGTGGTAGCATGAGACGGAGTCTACAACCCACACAAGTGGCTCAGGTAGTGCAGCTCATCCAGAATGGCACATCAATGCGAGCTGTGGCAAGAAGGTTTGCTGTGTCTGTCAGCGTAGTGTCCAGAGCATGGAGGCGCTACCAGGAGACCAGTACATCAGGAAACGTGGAGGAGGCCGTAGGAGGGCAACAACCCAGCAGCAGGACCGCTACCTCTGCCTTTGTGCAAGGAGGAGCAGGAGGAGCACTGCCAGAGCCCTGCAAAATGACCTCCAGCAGAGCCCTGCAAAATGACCTCCAGCAGGCCACAAATGTGCATGTGTCTGCTCAAACGGTCAGAAACAGACTCCATGAGGGTGGTATGAGGGCACGACGTCCACAGGTGGGGATTGTGCTTACAACCCAACACCGTGCAGGACGTTTGGCATTTGCCAGAGAACACCAAGATTGGCAAATTTGCCACTGGCGCCCTGTGCTCTTCACAGACGAAAGCAGGTTCACACTGAGCACATGACAGACGTGACAGAGTCTGGAGACGCCGTGGAGAATGTTCTGCTGCCTGCAACATCCTCCAGCATGACCGGTTTGGCGGTGGGTTAGTCATGGTGTGGGGTGGCATTTCTTTGGGGGGCCGCACAGCCCTCCATGTGCTCGCCAGAGGTAGCCTGACTGCCATTAGGTACCGAGATGAGATCCTCAGACCCCTTGTGAGACCATATGCTGGTGCAGTTGGCCCTGGGTTCCTCCTAATCCAAGACAATGCTAGACCTCATGTGGTTGGAGTGTGTCAGCAGTTCCTGCAAGAGGAAGGCGTTGACGCTATGGACTGGCCCGCCCATTCCTCAGACCTGAATCCAATTGAGCATATCTGGGACATCATGTCTCGCTCCATCCACCACAGACTGTCCAGGAGTTGGCGGATGCTTTAGTCCAGGTGTGGGAGGAGATCCCTCAGGAGACCATCCGCCACCTCATCAGGAGCATGCCCATGCGTTGTAGGGAGGTCATACAGGCACGTGGAGGCCACACACACTACTGAGCCTCATTTTGACTTGTTTTAAGGACATTATATCATTACTACCAGACCCTCCCCCCCGGGGCCACACTACCAGACCCTCCCCCCGGGGCCACACTACCAGACCCTCCCCCCCGGGGCCACACTACCAGACCCTCCCCCCGGGGCCACACTACCAGACCCTCCCCCCGGGGCCACACTACCAGACCCTCCCCCCGGGGCCACACTACCAGACCCTCCCCCCGGGGCCACTATAATGTAGTCCAACAACTGGAGCCTACGCCGTGAATGAAGCTGAAAAGCATGATGATAATGTGACATTTAAATCAATAAAACCTTTCCTTTAACACTTCTGAAAAGGAGAGAACACTTTTTATCAGACTAAATCCAGAATTATCCAGAACTATACAAATGATAAGCCTGGCCGGAACAAAATTCACAAATGTGAAGCTGAATGTGAGCCAAAAATAGTTTACATTTCCATAATTTGACCGTCTGTCACATACGAATTCATCAGTATGTTTTTATGACGAACCAGGCTTCGAGAGGAGGGACAGAGACTGATCAAGTGACTACACAGATCAAAATAGATTTCTATTTTTTTTGTTTGGCATCAGCGGGGACACACCCAGCTTCTCCCAGTCAGTCAGAACCACGCAAAGCCTCGACCCAGCTTCTCCCAGTCAGTCAGAACCACGCAAAGCCTCGACCCAGCTTCTCCCAGTCAGTCAGAACCACGCAAAGCCTCGACCCAGCTTCTCCCAGTCAGTCAGAACCACACAAAGCCTCGACCCAGCTTCTCCCAGTCAGTCAGAACCACGCAAAGCCTCGACCCAGCTTCTCCCAGTCAGTCAGAACCACAAAGCCTCGACCCAGCTTCTCCCAGTCAGTCAGAACCACGCAAAGCCTCGACCCAGCTTCTCCCAGTCAGTCAGAACCACAAAGCCTCGACCCAGCTTCTCCCAGTCAGTCAGAACCACACAAAGCCTTTACTCTCATAACAACGATGAAGTCTACGAGAACATAAGACATCTCCACAAACCCATGAGCAACTTCCTGCTCACAGACATCAACCAAAGATGGTGGATCAATGCTGTGGTCTTACTCAGGCCAAGTACCATGCTGTGGTCTTACTCAGGCCAAGTACCATTTCCAATGGCCAAGTACCATTGGAAATAAATGTGCACAGTTCCAGTCTGCTTAAGGAGTGGTTCTCCCATAGGCACCAATGCAATAGCAGCTGGGTCTGGACTGTTTAGTTCAGTGACTGTGGAGGAACCAGGTAACAGCTGGCTCTGGTCTGTTTAGTTCAGTGACTGTAGAGGAACCAGAAAAAAGAACCAATGAAATGTCTCGCTTTTTCTTCCGCCTCTGCATCAACAAATACAGAATTCAAATCGGTCAAGGCTGAAACGATTGGCTCTTCACAGTTTGGAATCGATTCAAATATTGCACACCAACCTGACCCGCCAGCTCTGTATACGGAGGTCATCAGACAACATCTGCGGGTGACCTTTAACGGTTCCCTTCCAACCCCCCCCCCTCCCTCCTGTCCACCCTCCTCCCGAGTTAGGGATGACAGGACTATGAGGGGGAGTTCTTTGGTTTGAAAAGTTAACAGGGTGCTGTGCCTGATCATAGCCTGGGCAGTTGGGCACGCTCCGATGCCCTCAATGTCAAGAGATGTCAAAACAGGAAGCAGCAACAGATTTAGTCATAACTTCCTGCCGTTAGCCTGTGTGTCTGTTTAGAACATATCTCATATCTCCTCCCCATCACTCCTCGCGCTTCCATGTCATAACGAGCTTTCTATTGGATACACTGAAGGAAGTAGCTCTGTTTTCTGTGGCATTATTTAAAAATATTAATTACAGCAACACAAACCTACATATCTCAACATATTAGATATCGTAACACATTGCACTTACATTCACTTTGTTTACCCATATTGCATTTGAACAATCCTCAGAATGATAATTCCATGACACACAGAGAGCCATGCATTTAGAGAGTGGGGACATGGAGGTTTCTGCATTATGATGATTGACATGACACTAGAAAATAAATGACAGCCATGTTAACACCCCATCAACATTCCACGGCAGTCTTACGTCAGACAGCGCGACGATTCCGCCTGCACTGGTCCCTGTTGAGGGACGAGCGTCGCGTAGGACTGACGCCACCTGATGTAAGACAATGCATTACATGAGGGATAGAATGTTCAGAAGGAGAATTAGGATGCATTTACATGACACTACAACATTCTATGGCAGCCATGTTAGAACCCCATTAACATTACATGAGGAATATTTCAACAATGCTATGCAACGGAATGTCTAGAATTACAACACTCCAAATTCAAAAAAAAAAAAAAAAAGTGTCCCAACTCTAAATACATTGCTCTGAACAAACAACAAAAACAATCCTTCCCTCCCCAAAAGGATCCCCTCTCCCTAAAAGCGTTGGGTTTTTACCTCTCTACCAACCTTTTCCCCTTGCAAGGCGGGCACCGAGTCCCGCAGGCTGTGAAAGCTGTCTTTGATGTGATCCCTACGCTTGCGCTCCAGTGCATTGTGGTGTGCTCGTTTGTCTGCCTGCAATGAGAGAAAGTCAGAGGGGGAGGGGGGGGGGTCCAGGGAGGTTAGGACTAGAGGTTGACCGATTAATCGTAACGGCCGATTAATTAAAGCCGATTACAGGTTCATAACAAATCTGTAATCGCCATTTTTGGCCACCGATTATGGCCAACTACATACATTGCACTCCACAAGGAGACTGTGGCAGGCTGACTACCTGTTATGAGAGTGTAGCAAGGAGCTAGCTAGCATTAAACTTATCTTATAAAAAACAAGCAAACATAATCACTAGTTAAACTAGTAATATCATCAACCATGTGTCATTATCGAGCTTGTCCTGCGTTGCATATAATCGATGCGGTGCCTGTTGATTCAATGATAAATCACAGCCTACTTCGCCAAACGGGTGATGATTAAACAATCGCATTCGCGAAAAAAAGCACTGTCGTTGCACCAATGTGTACCTAACCATAAACATCCAACGAGAATAAATGTTTTGTTTTTGAAATGATAGTTTCCGGATTTGACCATATTAATGACCAAAGGCTCGTACTTCTGTGTGTTTATTATATTAGAGTTAAGTCTATGCTTTGATATAGCAGTCTGACTGAACGGTGGTAGGCAGCAGCAGGATCGTAAGCATTCATTCAAACAGCACTTTCCTGCATTTGCCAGTAGCTCTATGCTATGCTTCAAGCATTGCGCTGTTTATGACTTCAAGCCTATCAACTCCCAAGATCAGGCTGGCAATACTATAGTGCCTATAAGAACATCCAATAGTCAAAGGTATATGAAATACAAATGGTATAGAGATAAATAGTCCTTTAATAAGTACAACCTAAAACTTCTTACTGGGGATATTGAAGTCTCATGTTAAAAGGAACCACCAGCTTTCATATGTCCTCATGTTCTGAGCAAGGAACTGAAACGTTAGCTTTCTTACATGGCACATATTGCACTTTTACTTTCTTCTCCAACACTTTGTTTTTGCATTATTTAAAACAAATTGAACATGTTTAATTATTTCTTTGATAATGTAATACTAAATAGATTTTTATTGATGTAAGTTAAAATAAGTGTTCATTCAGTATTGTTGTAATTGTCATTATTACATACATTAAAATGTATTAATAAAAAATAATAAATCAAATTCGGCCTATTAATCTCTATCAGCTTTTTTTGGTCCTCCAATAAAATCGGTATCAGCGTTGAAAAATCACAAACCGTCCCCACCAAGCTTCAGCGACAAACCGTCCCCACCAAGCTTCAGCGACAAACCGTCCCCACCAAGCTTCAGCGACAAACCGTCCCCACCAAGCTTCAGCGACAAACCGTCCCCACCAAGCTTCAGCGACAAACCGTCCCCACCAAGCTTCAGCGACAAACCGTCCCCACCAAGCTTCAGCGACAAACCGTCCCCACCAAGCTTCAGCGACAAACCGTCCCCATGAATCCCTACCAGCACCAGTTCAGAGTCGTGTGTGTGTGTGGCCTGTCCAAGACTGGGCAGGCAGTGAGTTGGCGAGGCAGCTAAGGAGTTGTTCACGGAGGAAACTGACTGCCACCATAGATCTAGAATATTCATTTATGATTATATTCTACATTCATTTCTATGGTTGTTTATTTCTACAATTGGTATAGTAACACTGGCACCACCCCACCCCACGAGTGACTAGAACTGACCCCAGCACAGCTGTGTTCTTCTGGGTTTGACTAGAACTGACCCCAGGGTGGAGAAAGACACTAAACCCATTCAGATGAGGTGAAAGGGTGGGTGAGGGGTAAAATGGTGAACTCGTGTTTTAGTGTTCCTGTTTCTAATTCGCCTACACCTGACAACTAGGACTAAATGACAAATTATTAGGAGTTCTGTTCTGGGTTAGGACTGGTATTTAAGAACTTGGGGATTTGTTATTTGGCACTGTAACATGGGGGATGACTCTGTATAGATGAATTTACTGATGCTGGTGTGTTCTTATACAGTGAAATGTGTCTTCAGATTATCTGTTTTTGTTATGCATCGTAAAGGCCTATTCTATTTGTTACGGGACATTTCATAAACTGTTTGTCACGGCCTAACAGTGGGCACATTTTGTGGTTTAGGCGTATGGCTATATATACAGCCTGTTCTGAACACAAACCTCAATTATCCCTGTGATCTGCCATCTTGAGAGGATCACCTTTAGTCTCTATAGAACACACACAGAACAGACATCTAGTGGGGATCATCTACCCAACACTGAGACAGCCCTCCCTCAGCCACGCCATACTGCTGCCAGGGCCTCATCTACCCAACACAGAGACAGAACTCAGACAGCCCTCCCTCAGCCACACCATACTGTTGCCAGGGCCTCATCTACCCAACACAGAGACAGCCCTCCCTCAGCCACACCATACTGTTGCCAGGGCCTCATCTACCCAACACAGACAGCCCTCCCTCAGCCACACCATACTGTTGCCAGGGCCTCATCTACCCAACACAGAGACAGCCCTCCCTCAGCCACACCATACTGTTGCCAGGGCCTCATCTACCCAACACAGAGACAGCCCTCCCTCAGCCACACCATACTGCTGCCAGGGCCTCATCTACCCAACACAGAGACAGCCCTCCCTCAGCCACGCCATACTGTTGCCAGGGCCTCATCTACCCAACACAGAGACAGCCCTCCCTCAGCCACACCATAGTGCTGCCAGGGCCTCATCTAACTAACACAGACAGCCCTCCCTCAGCCACACCATACTGTTGCCAGGGCCTCATCTACCCAACACAGAGACAGCCCTCCCTCAGCCACACCATACTGTTGCCAGGGCCTCATCTACCCAACACAGAGACAGCCCTCCCTCAGCCACACCATAGTGCTGCCAGGGCCTCATCTAACTAACACAGACAGCCCTCCCTCAGCCACACCATACTGTTGCCAGGGCCTCATCTACCCAACACAGAGACAGCCCTCCCTCAGCCACACCATACTGTTGCCAGGGCCTCATCTACCCAACACAGAGACAGCCCTCCCTCAGCCACACCATACTGCTGCCAGGGCCTCATCTACCCAACACAGAGACAGCCCTCCCTCAGCCACGCCATACTGTTGCCAGGGCCTCATCTACCCAACACAGAGACAGCCCTCCCTCAGCCACACCATAGTGCTGCCAGGGCCTCATCTAACTAACACACATAGCTAGTGTCCCAAATGCCTCTAATCCCCATGTAGTACACTACTTTTGACCAGGACCGATAGGGTATAGGGTACCATTTGGGACGCATCCATAGTTAGTCCATGTCTCTCTACACACCAGACTGAACAATAGGAGGTTTGACAGGCTTCAGCCACCAAATAGATATACTGCACTGAGTGACTATCAGGCCTGTGAAACCCATTCAGTCAGGCCTCAAAGTAATTTATTTTATTTTATGCACATTCTCATCCACTGTAAAAACACTCGTAGCCTTTAGATATTTACAAGATGTTACGTGACTAGGGCTAGGCCCAGAGCAACAGTAGCTCCCAAAAGGTCCTAGACTTTGACTCATAACCAATTATGTACTGTATATAAACCCTGGATTGCTGATGCTGCGTATTGGCCAGAGAGAGGCTGGTCATATTGGCACTCCCCAGAAGGAGCAATCCTCCATAGGAAACAATGGAATTCTAGTGTGTCAATCAAGCAAGTCTCTTCTTATTAGTGTCCTTTAGTAGTGGTTTCTTTGCAGCAATTAGACCATGAAGTTCTGATTCACACAGTCTCCTCTGAACACGTGATGTTGAGACGTCTTTTACTTGAACCCTGAAGCATTTACTTGGAGTGCAATTTCTGATGTGCAGTTCAATGAATTTATCCTCTGCAGCGGAGGTAACTCTGGGTCTTCCTTTCCTGTGGTGGTCCTCATGAGAGACGGTTTCATCATAGCGCTCGATGGTTTTTGCAACTGCACTTGATGAAACTTTAAAAAGTTGACATTTTTCAGATTAAGACATGAAGGTCAGTCAAAGAATGTCATTTCTCTTCGCTTATTTGAGCTGTTCTTGCCATAACATGGACTTTTACCAAATAGGGCCGTCTTCTGTATACGACCCCTAACTTGTCACAACACAACGGATTGTCTCAAACTCATGAAGGAAAGAAATTCCACAAATTAACTTAACAAGGCACACCTGTTAATTGAAATGCATTCCAGGTAACTACCTCAGGAAGCTGGTTGAGAGAATTCCAAGAGTGTACAAAGCTGTCGTCAAGGCAAAGGGTGGCTACTTTGAAGAATCTAAAATATATTTTGATTCCATGTGTGTTTTTTCATAGTTTTGACATCTTCACTATTATTCAACAATGTAGAAAATAGTACAAAGAAAAACCCTTGAGCAGGTGTCCAACTTTTGACTTGTACTATGTGTATATATTATTATTATTATTATTATTATATTTATAAAATGGCAAACCAAATAATAAATGCATTTCTATAGCTTCCAAAATATTTTTCAGAATGGTGATGGAGGCACGTTGGCTTCAAAACAGTGCCCTGTCAATCATCTAGTATATATATTGTCAGATGCAGTGGATCAATAAAGGTTACGAGACAGTGTGTTTTGGTTCCAACTTGTCTACAGGGTTTGGCCAGGCCTGTGTGAAAGTATCATTAGGATTGGAAGCCCCACCAAATCTCTATGACAAGTTATTAGAGCAATGCATGAAGAGTCTGGAACTAACCCTGGGGGAAACAGCAGCTGCCCTGGGGTCTGGGACTAACCCTGGGGGAAACAGCAGCTGCCCTGGGGTCTGGGACTAACCCTGGGGGAAACAGCAGCTGCCCTGGGGTCTGGGACTAACCCTGGGGGAAACAGCAGCTGCCCTGGGGTCTGGGACTAACCCTGGGGGAAACAGCAGCTGCCCTGGGGTCTGGGACTAACCCTGGGGGAAACAGCAGCTGCCCTGGGGTCTGGGACTAACCCTGTGGGGAAACAGCAGCTGCCCTGGGGTCTGGGACTAACCCTGTGGGGAAACAGCAGCTGCCCTAGGGTCTGGGACTAACCCTGTGGGGAAACAGCAGCTGCCCTAGGGTCTGGGACATGTAGTGAGGCTCTACAGCTGTCCTAGGGTCTGGGACATGTAGTGAGGCTCTACAGCTGTCCTGGGGTCTGGGACATGTAGTGAGGCTCTACAGCTGTCCTGGGGTCTGGGACATGTAGTGAGGCTCTACAGCTGTCCTGGGGTCTGGGACATGTAGTGAGGCTCTACAGCTGTCCTGGGGTCTGGGACATGTAGTGAGGCTCTACAGCTGTCCTGGGGTCTGGGACATGTAGTGAGGCTCTACAGCTGTCCTGGGGTCTGGGACATGTAGTGAGGCTCTACAGCTGTCCTGGGGTCTGGGACATGTAGTGAGGCTCTACAGCTGTCCTGGGGTCTGGGACATGTAGTGAGGCTCTACAGCTGTCCTGGGGTCTGGGACATGTAGTGAGGCTCTACAGCTGTCCTGGGGTCTGGGACATGTAGTGAGGCTCTACAGCTGTCCTGGGGTCTGGGACATGTAGTGAGGCTCTACAGCTGTCCTGGGGTCTGGGACATGTAGTGAGGCTCTACAGCTGTCCTGGGGTCTGGGACATGTAGTGAGGCTCTACAGCTGTCCTGGGGTCTGGGACATGTAGTGAGGCTCTACAGCTGTCCTGGGGTCTGGGACATGTAGTGAGGCTCTACAGCTGTCCTGGGGTCTGGGACATGTAGTGAGGCTCTACAGCTGTCCTGGGGTCTGGGACATGTAGTGAGGCTCTACAGCTGTCCTGGGGTCTGGGACATGTAGTGAGGCTCTACAGCTGTCCTGGGGTCTGGGACATGTAGTGAGGCTCTACAGCTGTGTTCAATACTAATTTACTGATGTCGGTTAGATTAATTTAATTCCATCTTGTTAATTTCTTTCGTTCTGTGATATCAATGAGCAGTTTCTCTAGAGATAAAACGGATCAAGCCCAAACTGTGCGATGTAGCAGGAAGTTGTAGTTTCCAACAGGCCAATAGTCTACATAGTTTAGCGCAGAAAACAAGGTAATTAACTACAATTCCCATAATCCATTGCGCACCTACCTGGCCAGTCTGTGTGGGGGCAGATACGGAGAAAAGCAAGAAGATGCGATCGAGAAAAGTTGCTTGGCGAGGTATCTCTACCTGAAAATACATCATCTAAGTAAGGATGGGTAAAACTGCCAGCCTATCAGATTGAGGCTGTTTAGAGGGCAAACTCAGTATTAGGAAGGTGTTCTTAATGTTTTGCACACTCAGTGTATATCTAGGCTTATCTAACGACACAGTACTGTCTATCGAGTAATTTCCAAATAAGAGGGAAGAGCATTCTGTGTCACCAGGCAGTCATCTCCAGTTACTTAAACGCACAATATCACACCGTCTGTTCATACAACCGATAGCATGCTTCTCAATGGCTTAGTTAGACCCAATCACTCGCATTCTATTCATACAACCGATAGCATGCTTCTCAATGGCTTAGTTAGACCCAATCACTCGCATTCTATTCATACAGCTGACCATCAGCATGACAAAATGTTGGGTGACGGATGTAACCGTGGTTCCCTGAGTAGAGTAACGGGGAGGGTCGCCAAATGACCTATGGGAACCTCCTCCCCCTCCACACAAATCAAATTTATATAGACCTTCGTACATCAGCTGATCCCAAAAGTGCTGTACAGAAACCCAGCCTAAAAACCCAAACAGCAAGCAATGCAGGTGTAGAAGCACAGTGGCTAGGTGAAACTCCCTAGAAAGGCCAACACCTAGGACCTGTGATTAAGATGCTTAATATCAAAAGATGTGTACAGTCACGCCCTTAATGTACACATGTGACCTGTCACTATAAGACGACAGTGTAGCGTGACATACTGTTTATGATGTAGCGCAAGACCCCACGGATGTGGAGGAACCAAATGAAAGCGTGGCGACCCATTACATCCGTAACTCGGTGTTCTCTTTCATTTTCATAACGGGGTCACCAAACGAAATATGGGAGAGGCTGTCATTTATTTCTTTATTTATTGTCATTTGCTATATTGATCACAGCTGAACTACAAGCGAGAGAGTGGT
This sequence comes from Oncorhynchus gorbuscha, assembly GCF_021184085.1. Classification (NCBI taxonomy): domain Eukaryota; kingdom Metazoa; phylum Chordata; class Actinopteri; order Salmoniformes; family Salmonidae; genus Oncorhynchus; species Oncorhynchus gorbuscha. Next base: position 76,057,758 of record NC_060186.1, on the reverse strand, counting down.
AACGCTGGATCAAAGGGCTGGTGTGGCTACGTGTCAACAAGCAACAACAACAACAAAAAGGTACAACAGACAAGGATGGAAATGCCCGACAAAAAACTAACAAAAATAATGTTAGCTAATATGGTCAGGCACAATAACATGAGTGGATTAGAATTTTTTTAAATCAACTACTAACAGCACCGAAAATCAACTACTAACAGCACCGAAAATCAACTACTAACAGCACCAATTCGAGTCGTTGAAAAATCACAATTCCGTAAGAAAGTAATCCAAAACGGTATTAATAATATTAATCTCATAATGTAAAAAAACAAAAACGTGAGAGTGAAGAAAATACAACGCCACAATCGCCTTTTTATAGTGCCAGGTCACATGGGTACAGTAAGGGTGTGGCGTGACTATAAACAGCTTTGGTATTAAGCATCTCAAATCACATGGCGTGAAGGGGGAGGAGGTTCCCATAGGTCGTTCAGCGACCAATTACAAAAACGGAAGAAAACCTCCAATTGTTGCTGAGTGGAGTAAGTGTTTGAATCCCAAATCACGCACACTTTCCTTTGTAGTGCACTACTTTTGACGAGGGCCCATAGGACTCCAGCCAAAAGTAGTGCACTATACAGGGAACAGGGTGCCACGCGGGACAAATGAATAGTGAAGTAGACTAGAGTACAGTAGTATAGCAGACGTAACTGTTCAACTAAACCAGTGGCACCCTGCATTGTGCTGAAGGTCTTCAGAACTACGTTGCATTGAGAGACAGCAGGTCACTGACTGCACTTCCAACATGGTCATTCTGACACTTAGAATAACGTGTCACTAAACAGCTAGATACTTCTGGTGCTGATACAAACAGTGTCCGTACACTATGTCCTGTTATGAGAGGTCTCATCCCTTATCAGTGTGTGTTCCACTTAATAACAATGTTCCTCGGGGACTGACTAGGTGGGTCCCAGTGGAATCTATTGTCTTACAGGAGCCAGTATGTCTGGGTTAACTATGTAAAAACTAAAAAGATATATCTCAGATATGGGTCACATCACATCTCACGTTTGAGACTCATTAAAAACAGATTTATGAGGAAATCGATTGGAACCGTCGACAACAAAGATTATTTTGTAGGTTACATGAAAGTGAGATGTGCAAAAAAACACAGTCTAATTGTTCTCATAGTCCAATCCTCATCCAAATGGTCAACCATGATACATAATTGTTTTGAATATCATATTGTAAGTTGAACTATTTGTGGAGTTTGAAAAATATGACATAAAAGCCCCATGCCTAGATGATTAGTGTTCACTGTGTATCGAGAACATTCGGCAGCTAAATGTTAAGTCGATGCGAATCAGTTTGATAAAGACTAGGCCTAGCTGACAGGGGAAAAAAACATGATGTGCTGGTATGCAAAGTACTGTATGTCCTGAAACCAGCATGCGCGTTTTCTTCGCCGGTATGCAACGTGGCCGCGTCATTCGTTCAGCCTGCCAGCAGCCCAGTAAGTACACTGACCTGTCCAGTAAATATGGCACTAATCACTAGCTAGCTGAAACACGCAGACAAGAATATAGCTGCGAGCAGCAATGAATGGGGTTCAGAAGATGAAAGGACAAGATCAGTTGGATAACAAAACAAGCACCATCTTTCCTGTATGTTCAATCAGTGACAGCATTACCATGTTTCTCTCTCAAGTTTAATGCTGAAGTTTAATGCTGGAAGTTGGTAATCTTTGAATGCAGCTGGTAATTATTCTTAAAGTCTAAAGTCATTAACATAGAGTTTATAACTGCCAGGTCGCAGTTGCAAATGAGAACTTGTTCTCAACTAGCCTACCTGGTTAAATAAAGGTGAAATAAATAAAATAAAAAATAAATATAGCATAGCAATTCAGAGGTCAATTTGACTAATGGTTTATGTTAAGATGAGTGAAATATTTTCAGTGCTACTTTGAACGAAGCAGCTAATCATTATTATATTTATTAGATGCTATATAGCAAATCTGCAGTCAATTTCACATAATTTTTAACGTTAGCATATTTGCTAACATGCATCTATTAGGTACAGTGCGACCATTGAAGACTGATGTAAGGTGTTTAAATAAAAGAAATCTGGAGTGAATCTGGCGTAAGTCTTCTCCTCATGAACCAATCGCAGATCATCTTAGGCACGTCCATGATGACAAGCTTTAAATCGATTGGCCACTGTGGAGTGGATTTACAGTGGTTTAAATAAACATGTAAAAATCAGACATCTTTTGACCAATCCCTTGGGCTCAATGATGACAAGCTTTAAATTGATTGGCCAGTGTGGAGTGGATTTACAGTAGTTTAAATAAACATGTAAAAATCAGACATCTTTTGACCAATCCCTTGGGCTCAAACTAATTTAAGACATGTACCATGGGCCCAATATTCTAAATTTGGTGTCATTTGGACCTATGGTTCATGAGAAGATTTTTTAAAAGTAATGACACGTTTGTTTTTTTAATATGTGCTAATATGCATGTACTGGTATAGGTGTGACCATGTTTGAATACACCAGCGTTATCTTCTCAAACTCTCTCTGGACTATTGTGAATTTGGTGTTTATTTGTACGTATAATTACAAAATTACAACAACAAAAATTACAGAGCCAGAGGAAAATCCACATGCTGGAATTGGTTCAGCATGAGGAAATACACCTACATACAAAGTTAAGTCTGTGTGAAACGTAAATGACTTAAATGTAAATGGGGCGACGGATATGTGGGTTTAAGTGAGAAGGCCTATAACAGAGCCACTTATAGGCCAATCCGTGCCATTCTTTTAGATCCAGTTACTCATGGCCTCTAGGTTGTGTGCCAAATAATACATTTAAAAAATGTAACTACAGCATAGATTGCTATGTCAAGAAAAAAGGGATCCAGCCGCAAGGGATCCAACTGCAAGGCGCTATTTAGGGTGGTTTTTCTGGGAAGTAAAGCCTTGGAATTTTGCTTAAATTCATCCAAAATGTTAGCTTATAACAGTGAACCTTTTTTCGTGGGATACACAAGGCAATTCTAGGTCTTGTGGCATATTTTGGTTAAACTATCCCCAATTAAATGGAATTGCAACCCTATGCAAGCACAGTGCATCCTTCCATCACGTGGGGCAGTGCATCCTTCCATCACGTGGGGCAGTGCATCCTTCCATCACGTGGGGCAGTGCATCCTTCCATCACGTGGGGCAGTGCATCCTTCCATCACGTGGGGCAGTGCATCCTTCCATCACGTGGGGCAGTGCATCCTTCCATCACGTGGGGCAGTGCATCCTTCCATCACGTGGGGCAGTGCATCCTTCCATCACGTGGGGCAGTGCATCCTTCCATCACGTGGGGCAGTGCATCCTTCCATCACGTGGGGCAGTGCATCCTTCCATCACGTGGGGCAGTGCATCCTTCCATCACGTGGGGCAGTGCATCCTTCCATCACGTGGGGCAGTGCATCCTTCCATCACGTGGGGCAGTGCATCCTTCCATCACGTGGGGCAGTGCATCCTTCCATCACGTGGGGCAGTGCATCCTTCCATCACGTGGGGCAGTGCATCCTTCCATCACGTGGGGCAGTGCATTCTTCCATCACGTGGGGCAGTGCATTCTTCCATCACGTGGGGCAGTGCATCCTTCCATCACGTGGGGCAGTGCATCCTTCCATCACGTGGGGCAGTGCATCCTTCCATCACGTGGGGCAGTGCATCCTTCCATCACGTGGGGCAGTGCATCCTTCCATCACGTGGGGCAGTGCATCCTTCCATCACATGGGGCAGTGCATCCTTCCATCACATGGGGCAGTGCATCCTTCCATCACATGGGGCAGTGCATTCTTCCATCACATGTACAGCTGATTCTCAAGATCTTACACACTAACGAGATGCTATTGAGTCCACACTACCATACAGTCTGAGCCAAGGACTACATGCTCCCTGGTAAGTTGATTACAATACTGGGTGGGGTGAATATATTTTACGTGACATATGTACATTTTATAAAATGTAATATTTTGTCATTTTTTGTTCGCTAGTAAATAGTAGCCTTTCAGCAAAGTGCGTTTAAATTAGAGGTCGACCAATTAAATCGGAATGGCCGATTAAGTTTTCATAACAATCGGAAATCGGTATTTTTGTGCGCCAATTTTTTTATAACCGACTTTCCTTTCAATGACGGCCTAGGAATGGTGCGTTAACTGCCTCGTTCAGGGGCACAACATATTTTCACCTTGTCAGCTCGGGGGATTCAATCTTGCAACCTTACAGTTAACTAGTCCAACGCAATAACGACCTGCCTCTCTCTCGTTGCACTCCACAAGGAGACTGCCTGTTACAGGAATGCAGTAAGCCATGGTAAGTTGCTAGCTAGCATTAAAGTTACCCTATAAAAAAAAATCATAATCACTAATTAACTACACATGGTTGATGATATTACTAGATATTATCTAGCGTGCTTTGCATATAATCTGACTGAGCATACAAGCAACTAAGTATCTGACTGAGCGGTGGTAGGCAGAAGCAGGCGCGTAAACATTCAAACGACACTTTCGTGCGTTTTTCCAGCAGCTCTTCGTTGTGCGTCAAGCATTGCGCTGTTTATGACTTCAAGCCTATCAACTCCCGAGATGAGGCTGGTGTAACCAAAGTGAAATGGCTAGCTAGTTAGCGCACGCTAATAGCGTGTCAAACGTCACTCGCTCTGAGCCTTCTAGTGGTTGATCCCCTTGCTCTGCATGGGTAACGCTGCTTCGATGGTGGCTGTTGTCGTTGTGTTGCTGGTTCAAGCCCAGGGAGGAGCGAGGAGAGGGACGGAAGCTATACTGTTACACTGGCAATACTAAAGTGCCTATAAGAACATCCAATAGTCAAAGGTTAATGAAATACAAATGGTATAGAGAGAAATAGTCCTATAATAAACTACAACCTAGAACGTGGGAATATTGAAGAATCATGTTAAAAGGAAACACCAGCTTTCATATGTTCTCATGTTCTGAGCAAGGAACTGAAACGTTAGCTTTCTTACATGGCACATATTGTACTTTTACTTTATTCTCCAACACTGTTTTTACATTATTTAAACCAAACATGTCATTATTTACTTGAGGCTAAATTGATTTTATTGATGTATTATATTAAGTTAAAATAAGTGTTCATTCAGTTGTTGTAATAGTCATTATTACAACAGAAATTAAATTGGCTGATTAATCGGTATCGGCTTTTTTGGTCCTCCAATAATCGGTATCGGCGTCGAAAAATCATAGCCGGTCGACCTCTAGTTTAAATCATTTCTAACTTGTTAACAATTTCCACTAGTTAGTTTTTGCTACCATGTGGGTTTTAGCTTGCTTGAGCCTGCTAAGTGAGGAGTGTTAATTGCCCGTTTTCCATACACGTTTCTTTTTAAAACATGTATCTTACAAAGGAGTTGTTTAATCTAACTGATTAACTATTTGTGTACATTGTATTTGAGAATTAACTTATTTTTTTTCTAATCTTTACAGGAAAATTCCACTGGCACTCTGATGTGTGGAGACATTTCACTGCAGCTAATGTAGAAGAAAAAGTGGTGTACATTTACAAATACTGTGCCAAATCATATGTGAAGAACGCAACAACGATGCAGAATCTGGCCAAGTGCATAAAGTTCCCTCAGCGCTCACAACAAGCAACCTCTGACAATAGTCCCTCTACTTCTATTCGAGGTGAAAATGATGAATCAGACACCTTACTGATAGCAACAGCTCATGGTCCTCCTGGAATCAGAAGTTTTGACTCAATGGAGGAACAGAGTCAGAAATGCTGATGAATGTCTTGCTCAAGCTGTGTATGCAACTGGTTCACCTCTGATGCTCACAGGCAATGTGTATTGGAAGAGATTTCTGAATGTTCTTCGCCCAGCATGCACCCCTCCAACCAGACATGCTTTATCTACTAATTTGCTGGATGCAGAGCTCAACAGAGTTCAAGTGAAGGTTGAGCAAATCAGAGAAAGCAGACTGTATTGCAATCATCTCTGATGGGTGGTCGAATGTTTGTGGGCAAGTAATAATTAACTATATCATCTCCACCCCTCAACCAGTATTCTACAAGAGCACAGACAGGGGAAAACAGACACACTGGTCTCTACATTGCAGATGAGCTGAAGGCAGTCATCAATGACCTTGGACCACAGAAGGTATTTGCACTGGTGACAGACAATGTTGTGAACATGAAGGCTGCTTGGTCTAAAGTGGAGGAGCCCTACCCTCCCATCACACCCATTGGCTGTGCTGCTCATGCATTGAATCTGCTCCTCAAGGACAACATAGCACTGAAAACAAGAGAGCCAAGGAAATGGTTAGGTATGTGAAGGGTCATCAAGTTAAGGCAGCAATCTGCCTCACCAAGCAAAGTGAGAAGAATAAGGAGGCTGCCCAGCAACACCCATTGGGGTGGTGTGGTCATCACGTTGATATGGTCTCCTGGTGGGGAAGGAGTCTCTCCAAGAAGTGGTCATATCACAGTCTGCTGATATGGACAGCCCCATCAAGAGGATCCACCTGAATGATGTATTTTGGGAGAGAGTGGTAAGCAGCCTGAAACCTATAGCAGTAGCCATTGGACAGATTGAGGGAGACAATGCGATCCTGTCTGATGTTCACTCTGCTTGTAGATGTAAGAGAAGAAATCCTTACTGCCCTGCCAACTTCACCGTTGCTCCATGCAGAGCGAACAGCAGTTCTGAAATACATCAAAAAGCGTGAAGACTTCTACCTGAAGCCCATACATGTCGGACCCCAAGTCTGCTGGCAAGAGCATCCTGTTTGATGCAGAGATCAACAAGGCCTATGGTGTCATCACTACCGTGTCTCGCCACCTTGGCCTGGATGAGGGCAAGGTTCTTGGCAGTCTGGCAAAGTACACTTCCAAGCAAGGGCTTTGGGATGGAGATGCAATATGCCAACATATCTCATCAGTCATCTGGTGGAAGGGACTTAGTGGATCTGAGGCTCTTTCCCCTGTTGTCTCCCTCATCCTCTAAATCCCACCAACATCAGCCGCCTCAGACTGCAGCTGGTCCTTGTTTGGGAACACACACATCAAAGCACGCAACAGGCTGACAAATACAAGGGTTGAAAAATTGGTGGCCATTCAGAGACATTTGAGGCTTTTTGAGCCTGACAATGAGTCATCCTCAACTAGGTTGGAAAGTGACAGTGAAGCGGAAGCCTCAGAGTCTAATGTTAAAAAGGTGGACATTGATGAGGTCCATGGAGAAGACATGGACGCCCGAGAGGAAGACAACCAAAGCTTTAGTTTCTAGACTATCATTTTACAGATGTTGAATGATCCCCAGATGCGATGGGATCATTGGGGATCATTCAATATTCCCTTTCTTTTGTTGTTGCAGTGAAATCATCCCATGTGAAGAGTCAACTCATTTAATTAAAAGTTCAATTCGTAACTAAATAATTTATATATTTCTTTTGGTAGGATTCAATCAATTGAAATTATGTCTACTTATGAGGTAAAAGGTTTATGTTTCTGTCTCCATATGGTAAATATATCCAAAGCAAAAATCCAATTACATTTAAAATTGGATTAATATTAATGTGCATATCTTTCTGTTAATTCCCATATATTCTCATATATTCTCATTAATTCCCATATATTCCCATATATTCTCATTAATTCCCATATATTCCCATATATTCTCATTAATTCCCATATATTCTCATTAATTCCCATATATTCTCATTAGTTCCCATATATTCTCATTAGTTCCCATATATTCTCATTAATTCCCATATATTCCCATTAATTCCCATATATTCTCATTAATTCCCATATATTCTCATTAATTCCCATATATTCTCATTAATTCCCATATATTCTCATTAATTCCCATATATTCTCATTAATTCCCATATATTCTCATTAATTCCCATATATTCTCATTAATTCCCATATATTCTCATTAATTCCCATATATTCTCATTAATTCCCATATATTCTCATTAATTCCCATATATTCTCATTAATTCCCATATATTCTCATATATTCTCATTAATTCCCATATATTCTCATTAATTCCCATATATTCTCATTAATTCCCATATATTCTCATTAATTCCCATATTCTCATTAATTTCCATATATTTCCATTAATTCCCATGGGTAATTTCCATCTGAATATTCCCCAAAATGTGCAACCTTAGTCGTGAGTACCGAGCTCCCTGCCATCCAGGTCCTCTATACCTGGTGGTGTCAGAGGAAAGCCCCCCAAAAATGGTGAAAGATTCCAGCCACCCAAGCCAGACTGTTCTCTCTGCTACCGCACATCAAGCTGTACAAAGTGAAATGTCTGGAACCAACAGGACCCTAAACAGCTTCTACCCCCAAGCCATAAGACTGCTAAACATTTGATTAACTATTTAGCGAAACTCTTGCACTGACACAAACACCCATACTGACGCCATACACACTCACCACATACTCTGCTGCGACTGTCTATTATTTATCCCGTTGCCTAGTCACTATAACCCTACTTATATGTACATAGCTACCTCAATTACATAGTGCATCGACTTGGTAGTGGTACTCCCTGTATATAGCCATGTTTTCGTTACACACTCTTTATTCCTTGGGTCACTATTTCTACTTTTTGTTTTATCTTTAACTCTGCATTGTTAGGACCGGCCCTGTAAGTAAGCATTTCACTGTTGGTCTACACCTGTCGTTAACTCTGCATTGTTAGGACCGGCCCTGTAAGTAAGCATTTCACTGTTGGTCTACACCTGTCGTTAACTCTGCATTGTTAGGACCGGCCCTGTAAGTAAGCATTTCACTGTTGGTCTACACCTGTCGTTAACTGTGCATTGTTAGGACCGGCCCTGTAAGTAAGCATTTCACTGTTGGTCTACACCTGTCGTTAACTCTGCATTGTTAGGACCGGCCCTGTAAGTAAGCATTTCACTGTTGGTCTACACCTGTCGTTAACTCTGCATTGTTAGGACCGGCCCTGTAAGTAAGCATTTCACTGTTGGTCTACACCTGTCGTTAACTCTGCATTGTTAGGACCGGCCCTGTAAGTAAGCATTTCACTGTTGGTCTACACCTGTCGTTAACTGTGCATTGTTAGGACCGGCCCTGTAAGTAAGCATTTCACTGTTGGTCTACACCTGTCGTTAACTCTGCATTGTTAGGACCGGCCCTGTAAGTAAGCATTTCACTGTTGGTCTACACCTGTCGTTAACTCTGCATTGTTAGGACCGGCCCTGTAAGTAAGCATTTCACTGTTGGTCTACACCTGTCGTTAACTCTGCATTGTTAGGACCGGCCCTGTAAGTAAGCATTTCACTGTTGGTCTACACCTGTCGTTTAAGAAGCACGTGACAAATAAATACAATGATATCATTTTCACTCTGAATCTCCTAAAAACAAACAGTGGCTCCGTGACTTCCCCGTTCCTTACTTGACGATGCAGTCACTTATTAACTAAACAGATACTGTTGTCACTAGCCAGCTAGTAAATTCCAATTTCAAAAGCATCACATTGGCCATTTAATTGCCACTTCATGATTAAACAGATGCGCTTTTTGACAAATTTTCACTTCTAGGTCATCTGGTCATGAACAGCCTAGGAGAAGCTGGTTAGTATTTTTTGTATCTATGCTTCGGCTTGCTGCCGTGTTTTTTCAGGATTGGATTTATTCTAAATATAGCATAACTTCCGTGTCTCCCCTTTAGCCGCACGTGGGATGAACATACACTTCAATATACAGATAAGATGATGTGTGTGAAAGCAAAAACATCGGCTTGATGGATATATCCCAGGCATTATGTAAAAGTAAAATCATAGTTGCCACAGGACAAATTGCCAACTCCTGTCCAAACCCCCCAGTTTTCAGCTACCTCCTTCTGGCTACTAGTTACATCCTCCATGTGTGTGTGTAGTGTGTGTGTGTGGTGTGTGTAGTGTGTATGTGTGTGTGTGTGTGTGTGTGTGTATGTGTAGTGTGTGTGGTGTGTGTGTGTGTGTAGTGTGTAATGGTATATTCGGGGGAGGGGGGGGGGGTATGTGGCTAGGTTTGCATGCTAGTTAACAACATGGTTGGTTGATTTATTCTCACTCACTAAAAAAAATGCAACAAACCCTTTTATTCCGCCACAGTATCCATTCCCACCATCACTTGCTAAGTTTACCGGGAATGTGTATCATCTAACGTTAGCTAGTAGGAGGAACATATATATATATACATATATATTTTTTTTTTAAATGTTTTTTTTTTATATGATCACGGCATCATTCCAATACATTTGATATAATTCCAATACATTTGTGATATATTTAACATTACGCACCACATTGTGATATCTCGGTGAGTCTTCCTGTAAAAAGAAACAGAACAGAAAAGTACGATTGTAGGCCACAATTCCATGTAGCTTGATCTGGCTAACTAGCTAATTTAGTTAGCAATCAATTACCCCCCCATCCCAACCCCACCCCCAATATAATTGCAGCAAACCTAATGCAAATAATATCTGTAGCTCGCTGGTAAGTGAACATAAATCCATGTGTGACTACTAACCTTTTATGAGCTGTTGATGTGTTTGTGGATTAACGTTAGCTCGCTACCAGTTACTGTACTAGCCGGGTAGTTAGCAACTCGCTAGCAGCCACGGGTTCATCAATACTAGGCTTCTTCTTTTAAATGGCTCGTTACCGAGTCAACAAGCTATAGCAAAGTAACGAAATATATACATTTTACTCACGTCACTATCGACTTCGATGTCATCGTTATCACTCATTCTTCGGTGAAATGGTGAATTTAAAATGAAAGGATTAGCTCACAACATGAAGCAAACACCTGACGATGAGGAAAATGCACAGACAAGACAAGACCTCTTCTCCCTTACAGTCAAGAACGAAAGAAATAAGACCAAACGAACACTATTTTACACGTGACTGCCTCAACACAGACAGCTGCCGTTCCGCAATATGCCTGTAGGTGTATGGGATTTGTAGTTTTTTGTACAATTATAACTAACTACTCAAAACAATGAAGTGGCTTGTCTATTAACTACATTACCCACAACTGAAACGAATGCAGTGCGTCAGAATAACGTCAAAAGCGTTCTCTTTTTCCTCGCGATGAAGGCTGGGATGTGTAGTTTAGACAGGAGCTGCTTCATTGGGGCAACGATTGAGACACGTGGATCGCTACAATAACGATATCGGCCTCTTATTCTGTCAATGTTGAATACTATCTTCTTTATTTTTCTATTTTGTAACAAATGCGATATACATGTGTAAAATAGGCATGAACATTTATTTTACCACATTTGTCTTTGCTGTGTAAATCCTGCAACTGTGCTTTACATTGCATCTATTGAATGTAATGTGTTTCCTTATTTGAAATGAACTTATTTTTCATCAAGGTCAACTATTAAGCTCCCCTACTCTGCATAAAGATTGTGGGGGCAGCCCTGAGCGTATAGGGAATAATCTAGGCTTTTTTTCTCCATAAAATCGTACTCTATATAAGGAGCTTACACAGTGGATTATTTGAGCTGCTCTATCAGCGGATTGGCAAATGTGTAAAAACACGCATAGTGAGAGTAGCATCCATTCCCCAACAGGTCAGGAGGGCACTGGCAGCTGCCAACGACACCCCCACCAACCACGTACACACTCGCAGTGACCCCCATCCATCCTCTCTCTCTTTCCCTCCCTTCATCCCTCATTCTATCCGCAGACTAGCTCTCTCCCTTCTCTCTGACCAGACCCCCCCCCCACCCACACAGATTCAGACCTTTCCTGCCATCCCTCTTTTTCCACCCCCTGTCTCTCCCTGCCTCCCCCCTCCCTCCCTCTTTTGCCCCGTCCCGCAGCAGCAGTGTACATAAAGCTGTAGGCTAAACAGGGTCACCCAGATAGAGGGCTGTAGCAGCATAACAGTCCATTTAAAGGGATGACAACACAAAAGGCCAGACTTTAATAATGCATTCCGGCAGCGCTGCGGAACCACTATGCTTGTTTCCCAAATGGAACCCTACTTCCTATATAGTGGACTACTTTTAACTATACATGTCCCATTGGGCTCTGGTCAAAAGTAGTGCACTATGTAGGGAATGGAGTGTCATTTAGGACACGTCAATTTTTTTATTTAACCTTTATTTAACTAGGCAAGTCAGTTAAAAACAAATTCTTATTTACAATGACGGCCTGCCCTGGCCAAACCCTAACCCTGGGCCAATTGTGCACCGCCCTATGAGACTTCCAATCACAAACCGGTTGTGATACAACCTGGAATCAAACCAGGGTCTAGTACTGCGATGCAGTGCCTTAGACTGTCGCGCCACTCGGGAGCTCTCCATCTAGCTTCCTCTGTTCTGCAAGTACCACAGAAGGGCTAGGAAGACGGCTGGAGGGACATGTGATTCTAGACAGGAGGAGCAAACGTGTGGTTGTTCAGCTATCGTGAAGAAAAAACAATGATCAACTGAAAATATCAAGAAATTCCATTTATTTTTTCCTGAGTGTTGTTTCACTTCAAAATATATAAATATTGCAGAAAAAAAAGCTGTGTTAAGTGTGTAGTCATGTTTGCCGTGTGACATGGTTTTTGTATTTAACAATCACACACTGGACTGAAAAACGTACAGCAGTCACGCAGAACAACATCACATGATAATCCCGAGGGCAACAGAGGGTCTATGAGTTTTACCGCCTTTGATGCCCCCATCCCCCATGACGTCTTATCACTCTGTCTGTCAGAAGTCTATGAAAAACCCTGTCAGTGGCTACCATTGATTGGCCTGTAGTCTGACAGAGAGAGAGAGAGAATGTTTATTATCCATTTCACATATATAAAAAATATACAAATAAAAATCCAATGCCATTGAAGCCTTTTGAATTGAATTGAGAGACAGAGAGGCAGAGCGAGAGAGAGGCAGAGAGAGAGAGGCAGAGAGAGAAAGAGAGAGAGAGAGAGAGAGGCAGAGAGAGAGGCAAAGAGAGAGAGGCAGAGAGAGAAAGAGAGAGAGGTAGAGAGACAGAGAGAGACAGAGAGGCAGAGCGAGAGAGAGGCAGAGAGAAAGAGGGGCAGAGAGAGAGAGACAGGCAGAGAGAGAGGCAAAGAGAGAGGCAGAGAGAGAAAGAGAGAGAGGTAGAGAGACAGAGAGGCAGAGATAGAGAGGTAGAGAGAGAGAGAGGGGCAGAGAGAGAGAAGGGCAGAGAGAGAGAGGGGCAGAGAGAGAGGCAAAGAGAGAGGTAGAGAGAGAGAGAGAGAGAGAGAGAGAGAGAGAGAGAGAGAGAGAGAGAGGTAGAGAGAGAGGTAGAGAGACAGAGGCAGAGACAGAGAGGCAGAGAGAGAGAGGCAGAGAGAGAAAGAGAGAGAGAGGTAGAGAGAGAGAGGTAGAGAGACAGAGGCAGAGACAGAGAGGCAGAGAGAGAGAGGCAGAGAGAGAAAGAGAGAGAGAGGTAGAGAGAGAGAGGTAGAGAGACAGAGGCAGAGACAGAGAGGCAGAGAGAGAGGCAGAGAGAGAGAAAGAGAGAGATGTAGAGAGAGAGAGGCAAAGAGAGAGAGGTAGAGAGAGAGAGAGGTAGAGAGAGAGGCAGAGAAAGAGTGAGCTCTGGCACATTTCACAATATTTGGAACCAAGGACTGATCAACACAATCCACAAAAGTGGAGACAAATTTAATCCCAATAACTACCGTGGGATATGCTTCAACAGCAACCTTGGGAAAATCCTCTGCATTATCATTAACTGCAGACTCGTACATTTCCTCAGTGAAAACAATGTACTGAGCAAATGTCAAATTGGCTTTTGACCAAATTACCGCACGACAGACCATGTTTTCACCCGGAACATCATAATTGACAAACAAACCAAAACAAAGGCAAAGTCGTCTCACGCTTTGTTGATTACAAAAAAAAGCTTTCGGCATGAGGGTCTGCTATACAAACTGATGTAAAGTGGTGTTGGGGGTAAAACATATGACATTATAAAATCCATGTACACAAACAACAAGTGTGCAGTTAAAATTGGCAAAAAGCACACATTTCTTTCCACAGGTCTGTGGGGTGAGACAGGGATGCAGCTTAAGCTCCACCCTTTTCAACATATATATCAATGAATTGGCGAGGGCACTAGAACAGTCTGCAGCACCTGGCCTCACACTACTAGAATCTGAAGTCAAATGTCTACTGTTTGCTGATGATCTGGTGCTTCTGTCACAAACCAAGGAGGGCCTACAGCAGCACCTAGATCTTCTGCACAGATTCTGTCAGACCTGGGCCCTGACAGTAAATCTCAGTAAGACAAAAATAATGGTGTTGCAAAAAAGGTCCAGTTCACGGGACCACGAATACAAATTCCGTCTTAACACCGTTGCCCTAGAGCACACAAAAAACTATACATACCTCGGCCTAAACATCAGCGCCACAGGTAACTTCCACAAAGCTGTGAACGATCTGAGAGACAAGGCAATAAGGAACAAAATATTTGACATATATATTAGGATCTTGCTAAACAATACTTGAATCAGTTATAGAACCCATTGCAAGCTGGTCCTGGGGCTCTGTTCACAAACACACCCCACAGAGCCCCAGGACAGCAGCACAATTAGAACCAACCAAATCATGAGAAAACAAAAAGATAATTACTTGACACATTGGAAAGAATTAACAAAAAAACAGAGCAAATAGAATGCTATTTGGCCCTAAACAGAGAGTACACAGTGGCAGAATACCTGACCACTGTGACTGACCCAAAATTAAAGAAAGCTTTGACTATGTACAGACTCAGTGAGCATAGCCTTGCTATTGAGAAAGGCCGCCGTAGGCAGACATGGCTCTCAAGAGAAGACAGGCTATGTGCTCACTGCCCACAAAATGAGGTGGAAACTGAGCTGCACTTCCTAACCTCCTGCCCAATGTATGACCATATTAGAGAGACATATTTCCCCCAGATTACACAGATCCACAAAGAATTCGAAAACAAATCCAATTTTGAAAAACTCCCATATCTTTTGGGTGGAATTCCACAGTGTGCCATCACAGCAGAAAGATTTGTGACCTGTTGCCACGAGAAAAGGGCAACCTGTGAAGAACAAACACCATTGTAAATACAACCCATATTTATGCTTATTCATTTTATCTTGTGTCATTTAACTATTTGTACATTGTATATATATATATATATGACATTTGTAATGTCTTTACTGTTTTTAAACTTCTGTATGTGTAATGTTTACTGTTAATTTGTTGTTTTTCACTTTATATATTCACTTTGTATGTTGTCTACCTCACTTGCTTTGGCAATGTTAACACATGTTTCCCATGCCAATAAAGCCCTTGAATTGAATTGAGAGAGAGAGAGGAGAGCGAGAGAGACAGCCAGATGGCCAGATCTTGGGTTTACTTTTTCAATGTGTGTTTTCTCTCCAAAATGAACATGTAGATGATCTGGAAGTAGGTGCAATCTACTATCTACTTATTAGGGCTGTCAGAGTTCATCAGTGCAATCTACTATCTACTTATTAGGGCTGTCAGAGGTCACCAGTGCAATCTACTATCTACATTTTAGGGGTGTCAGAGGTCATCAGTGCAATCTACTATCTACTTATTAGGGCTGTCAGAGTTCATCAGTGCAATCTACTATCTACTTATTAGGGCCATCAGAGGTCATCAGTGCAATCTACTATCTACTTATTAGGGCTGTCAGAGTTCATCAGTGCAATCTACTATCTACTTATTAGGGCTGTCAGAGTTAGTTAACTGTTTGTAATTTTAGTGCCCCTTTATTTTATTTTTAATGTGATTCATCTCATTTTCTGAAAGTGTGTAAACAGTACACTGTACACTGAAAACATCCCAAATACATCGGCTATACAGCCAGAAACAACAACGAGATGTCAAAACAAGTCGACATTGAGGTTAAAAGAAGGTTGGCTTTATCAATGTACCATATTTTTTTGCTTTTCATTACTTTGGACAAAATTAAGAGGTCAATATTTTATCATAAGGATTTTTGATTAAAAAAATATATTTTTTAAATCACATCAAATTCTGTGATTAACTCAATTAAAAAAAAACTTGTTTGAGAACCCTAGTTGTATATGTTTTAATAAATCTTCAAGGTGTCATTGAATAAAAGATTGAAACAGCTGCGTTCCAGTGCTGAATTAATGATGTAATTACTGTTTTCACCTCTTTTGTCGTCTTCAATCCGGGTACTTCAAGGAAACACTAGATGGCGCTAATGGACACTCCAGCTCAGAGGCATTCATTTCGTTTCTCTGCTTCTGGCGTAGTGTATTACCGTGTATAAGACAGCATGTGAGAAACCTTGCCGAACACTGGACAGTAATTATACATGAATACAGAGTCGGTATGGTTACGTTGTCTATGGTGACCTAGTAGTACATACTGACATAACACAGCACTTCAGGGTTTTTATATGGCACAGCTCATTGCTTTGTATACAGCTGCAACAGCTGCAATAAGGTCACACACACACACACACACACACACACACACACACACACACACACCACATCACACAAGGACTTTATTTGACACCCCCGACCGAACGCAGGCAGTGTGAAAGGAAGAGGAACATACACCTAGAGGGTAAGAAACTAAATATTGGTGTTGATTGTGAAAAATGCTTTATTAGTTCACTTCAGCTCGTAGTCTCACTCCATTTTCAGAGGAGAAAGCAGTTTAGTGTCAGGTCTGATGCTGTTGGATGTTCCTGGATAATCCACAGGAACAACTGCAAAGAGACTCATACAACGTGACAGGTGCCCTACGCTGTATCCCAAATAGCAACCTATTCTTTATATAGTGCACTGATTTTTATTAGGGTAGTGCACTTTAGGAGGCCATTTGGATCCTACAGCTATTCTTAACTTTTGCACACTCTCAGTAAAAAATGAGGGTTTGACTTTTTTTTTTTACAATGTTTTTATTAAATTTGTACCTTTATTTAACAAGGCAAGTCAGTTAAAGAACTAATCCTTATTTACAACGACGGTCTACTTTTAATTAAGGGATAACAATATGGTAGTTTCCATGGGTTCAAAGGAAGACAGCTCCTACCGACTGCTCCCTCGTAAAGACCTTCTTCCTTTATCGGTCTAACAGCATTCAAACTAGAAGATAGTGAAATACAGAATGTGAGTATTACCTGCTGTAAATCTTTCAGTTTATATTTACAAGACAGGCAAGACTAGTATGCTGCAAGCAATGGTTTAGTCAATAGTATTTTAAGGACAAAGGACTGGAATTTGAATGCTTTTTGCCAAATAGAATCAACCCCCCCCTTCTCTCTCTGTCAAAGGCTCCAACCAGAGAAGAAGAAGATACAAATGGAAGATACCATTGACACCGCCATGGGGGTGTTATCTTATCAGTACCTGGCGTCCAATGACAGTTTACTTTTCAACATCACACCAACCTACTTCACCCCCCCCTGCCACCCATAATAGACCAGACCATCAGCTTCACCATCATAGTAGCCCTCTTCATCACCATGGTTTCACTGGGCTGTACCATGGAGGTGTCCAAGATCAAGGTGATTCTCATGATGGTGTTCATATCTAGTTTCTGGTTGTTTCAGACTTTTTGTGGTTAATTTCATTGTCTTTCTTTGATGTTTTTTTGTGATTAAAGCAGTTAAGGTTTATGAAATGTATACAAATGAAATATTATATTCATAACATTTAATATTGTTATTAATCTATTTCTATAGACCCAAATCCTGAAACCTAAAGGAGTAGCCATCGCAGTGGTGGCCCAGTTCGGAGTAATGCCCCTCACTGTAACGGCTTTCTTCCGTTGAAGGAGAGTCGGACCAAAATTCAGCGTGGTTGGTACGATACATCTTTAATAAAAAACACAAACAATACCGAAACAAAAAACGGAATGTGAAAACCTATACAGCCTATCTGGTGACAACTAACACAGAGACAGGAACAATCACCCACCAAATACTCAAAGAATATGGCTGCCTAAATATGGTTCCCAATCAGAAACAACGATAATCACCTGATTCTGATTGAGAACCGCCTCAGGTAGCCATAGACTATGCTAGACACCCCACAAAAACCCCATTTCAAAAACGCACCACAATAACCCATGTCACACCCTGGCCTGACCAAATAAATGAAGACAAACATACATTACTTCGACCAGGGCGTGACAGAACCCCCCCTAAGGTGTGGACTCCCGGACGCACATCAAAACAATAGGGAGGGTCCGGGTGGGCGTCTGTCCACGGTGGTGGCGGCTCCGGCTCGGGACCCCACTCCATCAATGTCTTAGTTCCTCACCCTCGCCGCCGACCATGGCCTAGTAGTCCTCACCCAGAACCCCACTGGACTGAGGGGCAGCTCGGGACTGAGGGGCAGCCCGGATGACCAGGGATGTTCTCAGGCAGTAGGGATGACCAGGGATGTTCTCAGGCAGTAGGGATGACCAGGGATGTTCTCAGGCAGTAGGGATGACCAGGGATGTTCTCAGGCAGTAGGGATGACCAGGGATGTTCTCAGGCAGTAGGGATGACCAGGGATGTTCTCAGGCAGTAGGGATGACCAGGGATGTTCTCAGGCAGTAGGGATGACCAGGGATGTTCTCAGGCAGTAGGGATGACCAGGGATGTTCTCAGGCAGTATGGATGACCAGGGATGTTCTCAGGCAGTGGGGATGACCAGGGATGTTCTCAGGCAGTAGGGATGACCAGGGATGTTCCCAGGCAGTAGGGATGACCAGGGATGTTCTCAGGCAGTAGGGATGACCAGGGATGTTCTCAGGCAGTAGGGATGACCAGGGATGTTCTCAGGCAGTAGGGATGACCAGGGATGTTCCCAGGCAGTAGGGATGACCAGGGATGTTCTCAGGCAGTAGGGATGACCAGGGATGTTCTCAGGCAGTAGGGATGACCAGGGATGTTCCCAGGCAGTAGGGATGACCAGGGATGTTCTCAGGCAGTAGGGATGACCAGGGATGTTCTCAGGCAGTAGGGATGACCAGGGATGTTCTCAGGCAGTAGGGATGACCACGTGTTTGTTCTCTTTTTTATTTTTTATTTTACCCCTTTTTGTCCTCCCTAATTTCATGATATCCAATTGGTTGTTACAGTCTTGTCTCATCGCTGCAACTCCCGTACGGACTCGGGAGAGGCGAAACACAACCCAACCAAGCCGCACTGCTTCTTGACACAACGCACATCCAACCCGGAAGCCAGCCGCACCAACGTGTTGGAGGAAACACCGTACACCTGGCGACCTGATCAGCATGCACTGCACCCGGCCCGACACAGGAGTCGCTAGTGCACGATGAGACAAGGATATCCCTGACGGCCAAACCCTCCCTAATCCAGACGACCCTGGGCCAATTGTGCGCCGCCCCACGGGCCTCCTGGTTGCAGCCGGCTGCAACAGAGCCTTGGCTCGAACACAGAATCTCTGGTGGCACAGCTAGCACTGCGATGCAGTGCCTTAGACCACTGCACCACCCGGGAGGCCTGACCATATGTTTTGATAAATGTGTGAATTGGACTGTTTTCTTGTCTTGCTAATCATTCAAAATGTAACAAGTAATTTTGGGTGTCAGGGAAAATGTATGGAGTAGAAAGTACATGATTTTATTTAGGAATGTAGTGAAGTAAAATTTGTACAAAATATAAATAATAAAGTATACATACCCACGAAAAACTACTTAAGTAGTACTTCAAAGTATTTTATACTTTACACCACTGCTCCTCCCTAGCTCTAACTGTCCTCCTTTCTCTCCCCCCCCCCAGAGAAGCGGGTGTACGAGGCAGTGAAGTCAGAGGAAGCCAGCCAGCCCAGCGATGTGGCCATTTGATCAGATAGAATTCAGAGTGACCAAATGATGAAAGACAAGCATTGTAATTTTGAATTCCGTAAAGTGAGTGTGGAAGAGGTGAACAAATGATTGTTGTCTATCAACAATGACAAGCCACCGGGGCTCTGACAACTTGGATGGAAAATGACTGACAGACGATATTGCCACTCCTATTTGCCATATCTACAATTTAATTTAATTTAAAGCCTACTAGAAAGTCGCTGGTGTGCGATGGGACAAGGTTATCCCTACCGGCCAAACCCTCCCTAACCCGGACGATGCCAATTGTGCCTGGCCCCACGGACCTCCCGGTCGCGGCGGGTTACGACAGAGCCTGGGCGCGAACCCAGAGTCTCTGGTGGCACAGCTGGCGCTGCAGTACAGCGCCCTTAACCACTGCGCCACCCAGGAGGCCCATACAATGTTGTTTTACAGTAAACAAATTGACAACAGACTTTCAGCACACCTATAGGGAAGACACTCAACAAGCACAGCACTTACACAAATTGATGATTGATTGAGATAAATTTATGATAAAAAGATTGTGGGAGCTGTCTTGTTAGACTTCAGTGCAGTTTTTTTCTTTTCTTTTGCCATTATTGACCATTGTCTGCTCCTGGGTAAACTTGTATTATGGCTTTACACCCCCTGCTATAATGTGGATAAAGAGTTACCTGTCTAACAGAACAAAGAGGGTACTTTTAAAATTCTTTTAACGACATGCCACTAGTTTTGAGTAAAGCCAGTGTGTTTATGTATGCAGATGCTGCAGACACTACACACGGTCAGCTACTACAGCGACTGAAATGACTAACAGTTAACAAAGAGCTGCAGTTAGTTTCGGAATGGGTGGCAAGGAATAAGTCAGTCATAAATATTTCCTAAACTTAAACCATTGTGTTTGGGACAAATCATTCACTAAACCCTAAACCTCAACTTTATCTTGTAATAAATAATGTGGAAATTGAGCAAGTTGAGGTGACTAAACTGTCTGCAGTAACTGTCATGGTCAAATCATAATGATGCATTAGTAGCTAAGATGGTGAGAAGTCTGTCCATAATAAAGCGCTGTTCTGCCTTCTTAACAACACTATCAACAAGGCAGGTCCTACAGGCCCTAGTTTTGTCACACCTGGACTACTGTTCAGTCGTGTGGTCATGTGCCAAAGGGACTTAGACCATTGTAATTTTTCTCAGAACAGGGCAGCACGGCTGGCCCTTATATGTACACGGAGAGATAACAATAATATGCATGTCAATCTCTCCTGGTTCAAAGTGGAGCAGAGACTTCATTACTACCTGTTTCTGTAAGAAAGTGTTGACAAGCTGAATGCACTGAGATCCAAGGTACTATTCATATAATTAATTAAAATGTCTTTATTTGAATGGCATGATCAGTGGAAACTAAGATTTAAAAACTGGACACAATTTGGCTGCATGGCCTTCGTCAGGGAGTACAAAGATATGCATTATCCTCTTTTGAACAGCTTTTTTCCAATCAACGCTGATTTGAAGCCGGAGTGATTACAGAAATTCACTGGACACCTAGTATGTAACACTATACACATTAAAAGGTGAAAGATTGTAGATACGGTATCAAGAGTGAAAATCAAGGCTAGAAGTTGTCTGTCTAAACTACTGACAGCCATACATACCCCACAAGACATGCCACCAGAGGTCTCTTCACAGTCCCCAAGTCGAGAACAGACTATGGGAGGTGGACAGTACTACATAGAGCCATGACCACATGGAACTCTATTCCACATCAGGTAACTGATGCAAGTAGTAAAATTAGATTTAAAAACAGGTAAAAATACACCTTATGGAACAGCGGGGACTGTGAAGAGACACAAAGGTACAGACACCTGCACACAAACATTGTAATATTGTTGTATGGTGGTATTATACACCACATATGTGCAATGCAGAATGTAACTATGATGTACTGTGTTATCATGTAAGTGCCTTAATGTTTTTGTAGCCCAGGCAGAGTGGCTGCTGCATCGGCTGAACTAACAGGGATCCCTAACAGTCACAGAATGTTCCGGAATTCTTGCTCCGAATGATCAGCATCTCTCTCCGATTGATCAGCATCTCTCTCCGATTGATCAGCATCTCTCTCCGATTGATCAGCATCTCCCTCCGATTGATCAGCAGCTCTCTCCGATTGATCAGCATCTCTCTCCGATTGATCAGTATTTCTCCGATTGATCAGTATTTCTCTCTGAATGATCAGCATCTCTCTCCGATTGATCAGTATCAGCATCTCCCGATTGATCAGCATCTCTCTCCGAATGATCAGCATCTCTCTCCGAATGATCAGCATCTCTCTCCGATTGATCAGCATCTCTCTCCGAATGATCAGTATTTTTCCGATTGATCAGCAGCTCTCTCCGATTGATCAGCAGCTCTCTCCGATTGATCAGCAGCTCTCTCCGATTGATCAGCTCTCTCCGATTGATCAGCATCTCTCTCCGAATGATCAGCATCTCTCTCCGATTGATCAGCATCTCTCTCCGATTGATCAGCATCTCTCTCCGATTGATCAGCATCTCTCTCCGATTGATCAGCATCTCTCTCCGAATGATCAGCATCTCCCTCCGATTGATCAGCATCTCCCTCCGATTGATCAGCATCTCCCTCCGATTGATCAGCATCTCCCTCCGATTGATCAGCATCTCCCTCCGATTGATCAGCATCTCTCTCCGATTGATCAGCATCTCTCTCCGATTGATCAGCATCTCTCTCCGAATGATCAGCATCTCTCTCCGAATGATCAGCATCTCTCTCCGAATGATCAGCATCTCTCTCCGAATGATCAGTATTGATCAGCATCTCTCTCCGAATGATCAGTATTTCTCCGATTGATCAGTATTTCTCTCTGAATGATCAGCATCTCTCTCCGATTGATCAGTATTTCTCTCTGAGCATCCAGAAACAATCACATCAGTCTGATTATTTACCATGAACCATTACATATAATAATAATATATAATATATAATATGTACAGTCGACTTGAAAACACCCCCAGTAACTGCATTTACAATCGGAGTCTCCATTGATGGTGAAGCACGGCTGCTGTAGTCTTGAACAGGTGGAGCGATTGCGCCAATTGACTACTGTATGACACATTTCCGGAATGAAATTGGTAATTAAAAGTACGTACCGTCTGTACTACACGTGTATTTATGATCAAAGGCAAGCTAGTGCAGTATGTCTGTGTGTACAAGCTATAGAAAACATTGTAATAAGTGACGTTTTAATACTGAACGTTTCAAACAATAAAAATATAATTTAAATCCACGACTAAGAACATTTTACAAACAGTGGCACAACTCTTTGTGGAAGTTTAAATTTATTCTCAAGTTCTGACATACAAAATGCCTTGGACGCTTTATTTTAAAACGGTTTTCATTTGTCGTTTGCTGTGTCTTGTTCTTTTTGCAATTAAAGTACAAACTACAACCCTCATATTGAACACGGAGAGAGAAAAACAAAAGACTTCATTTAGCATTAAAAATAGTTATCTTCCAAACTATTCTCTAGGTTGTGTCGACGCTTCATTACCTTGTGAAAGGAAACGTGTATAATGCTTTATAGAAACAAAGAGTACAGACAGACAACCACTCCGTTAAAACCTTCAATACAAAACGGGTTAAATAATAACGCAGCCGGCCACAATGTTTTCATCAGACGTCTTAAACGAGGACCTTTATTGCCGCCACAAAAAAAACAGATCACAATCTGATACCCCCCCCCAAAAAAAGAAGAATGAAGTTCAATCAAATAAATCACAGCATAAAACTAATCAAACCCCCCCCCCCCAAAAAGAACCCTACACTGAGATCAGAATGGTTCGACCCAAAACCTTAGCCAATCACATTCATAACAGGACTTGAATTCTCAACAGCTCATGATATCAGAGCTGACAAACAAAATCCGGTAGAGGGGGGAGTCGCCACACGAGCGTTGAATGATAAAAAATATATAATGTAATACCTTACCAAGAATTACATCCATTATTACAAATAAAAATACTAACCAAAACCCCCAGAAGGTTTTAGACTTGATGCTCAAATTGAAAACGAAGCCCTCATTGTGTTCACAGCAAGAGCCACGCTTTCACAGAGAACACCCACCATACAAAAGTAGGTCAAAGATCAGCTATGTCAGAAGAGAAGAGCGGAGGGAGGGAGGAAACATGGAGGGGAAAATACAGGGACACCAGGCAAGAACCGCTGGGTAAAACAGTTCCTGCCCTGTCCTGTTTTGTCTGAATGTGAGTATTTATGTACGAGGTGTGTGTTTATTTTAAAATGTGTATACTCCTGCGCTAGGTGTTCTCAGTACTCAGTGGCGGCTGTCTGTAGACGGAGAGCGAGAGCCACGAGACCTGGAAGGAGACCTGGAAGGCGCACGCTGTGCAGGGGGAGGGGAGTGGGGGGAGGCAGACTTGCTGGGCTTAGAGGCCCGTTTAGAGGAGGAGGAAGAGGTCTCTTTGGCCCTCGGGGGTGGGGAGCCAGGGGCAGCAGCACGGGGCGCTGGGGAGCCGCTGTGGGAACGAGAACGAGAGCGTTTGTAGTCCCTCTTGGGGGAGCGTGCTTTGGGGGAGTGGGACCTG
Source organism: Oncorhynchus gorbuscha (assembly GCF_021184085.1). Taxonomy (NCBI): domain Eukaryota; kingdom Metazoa; phylum Chordata; class Actinopteri; order Salmoniformes; family Salmonidae; genus Oncorhynchus; species Oncorhynchus gorbuscha. The sequence goes on along the minus strand of NC_060186.1, from coordinate 76,033,275 downwards.
GAACGACGAGGGGTCCTGGAGCGGGACGGGGACCGGTTACGAGAGCGAGAACGAGAAGAGCTCTCTGAGCGGGAACGACTCCTGGAACTCCTGGAGGAAGAGGGGAAATGGTGAAACCAACCGTATCATCAATTTACTGACACTGTCGTCCTCAGTTCCTTAGAGGAAACACTAGTAGAAACATCGAGAAGGGCTTTTTCTCCAGACCACTCACCTCTTCTTAGCTGCCTCGATTAGCTTGATTTTCCTTCCATTGATCTCCTTGCCAGACAGCTTCTCAAGGGCGTTTTTCAGGTCGCTGTAAGAAGCGAACTCAACCACTCTGAAGACCGACATGTCAAAAACAACAGGTCAGTGGAATACAACTGACGTGGTGGGTTGAATGTAAAACGTTTTAGGAGTAGGTGGATGTCTGTGAGATTACACGTAGAGAAAGAACAGTATTTTATTATTCTTACCCTTCGTTGAGCTTGGGGCGATGGGCATCCGCAAACGTGACTTCCCCAGCCTGTCTCATGAAATCCTTCAGGTCCTACACAACGACAGGCCAAGTTAGGACCGGAACAGGACAACACTGTCATCATAATGTATCATATTCACCAACGAGAGAAAAAAAAAAGGTTAGATATCATAGGAGGAACTACAGAGACTAACAGGGACGACGAGAGGGGTCCAAGAACCTCAAGAGAATTACTAGCTGCCTGGTCCAAAGTCATTGTGTTAAAGTAGTTGTTCCATTTAGGTTAGGTGTCTGTGTGCATGTTGATGTACGGGACAAGCCAAATGGACAGAAACGGTTTGGAAAATGTCACACACATCCTTCAAGAAACTCCTTTGCTGCGAGGCGAAAAGAGCTTGTCAAAAGGAAATGTGAATAAAAAAATCTTCCTGGAAGTACATAAAAACACTCTCTAAATTGGGTCTGTAAAATAGAGGAAGATAAAAAAAGACAAAAAAGATGTCAGGTTGATGTAAAAAAATATAATATTTTGAATTAAAAGTATATTCTTGGACCCCACTCACTTTAAACAACTACATAGAACAGTTCAAATAGAACATACTGAATGTATAGGAGCAGCTAGGAGGGCTCCTAGCTAGGAGCCGAGGGCAAAGGGCTCCCTGCCCCCTAACACCTGGGATGGGTACCATGTCTAGGGCTCGGCACCCTGCCCCTCCCCCCTCTCAGGCTCAGTACAGAGGAAGAGAGGAAACCAATACCTGAGACCCCCCTTGGAGCGGGCCGCAGCAGACTCTCCTAGTCCACCATACCATCATAACCACCTTGATCGCACCTCGTCATCCAACCTTGACCTCTCGTGACCTCGCTCAGCAGATTTTTATCCACCTCTGGGCACCGCTCACGATGTGCGGACGGAATCACAGCACACGGGGAGGGGGTGAGGGGGGGGGGGTGAGGGGAGGGGGTTGTATGGATCGATTGAAGCCTCTCAAATTTACGAACCACCATCGATCAGGCCAAGAGCCACCATCAACACCATCATCGACTCTCTTTCCTCTCTTTCTGCCCATCTGCCTCTCTGTTTGCGATTTCTCCCTCTCTGTCAGCACAGCGCTCCCGCCGTTGAACCCCCCCACCACCAGGGGGGGGGCAGCGAGTGCGAGCGAAGTGGTCCCCGGCCACGCCAGTGCTTCTAGAGCAGAGTGGGTAGTGGGACCCAGGGGGGGCGGGGTGGGACCTCACCCCCAACCAAGCGAGGGAGGGAGCACTCATACGACCAGCAGGAGGATACCAACTAGGAGTAGGCCGACAGGCACTCTGGCTGGCACGACATGGCTCAACCCAGAGAGAGGGACCCTGATTGGGTTAACTCCACCATAAGAAGCGCTCTCGTCCATACGACACAACAGTCAGGCTGGCAAATAAAGGGGTGAAGAATTGGTTAAAATAAAATAAATAAACAAGACAAATTAGTGTTGTTTTTCCCTCTCTTTTGTATCTAATCAAACCGTATTCTTTAGATACAGTAAATATCTATGGCTGGTTATTTTCACTGGAAGCTCTCAGGAGAGAGCTAGATGGTCTCATTTCTCCTTTACAAGTGATTTGAACTATAAGAGGCTATGTACTGAGAGCCCAACAACACATTTGGCTAGTGCTGCTGATTTTCATATGCATGTGCTCTCAGCCCATTAAAATATTATTACATTCTCGCCAATAAACGTAGGAAAAAAACATAACTGAACTTCTTTACCTGGAGTGAACCAGGCAGTTGCCTTGAGATCATTACTAGTGAAGATAAGGTATAAAGCTGAGCATTGTCACCCTCTCCCTCTGATTACTCAGCACCTGGTGTTGTTACTAACAGGCAGGTACGGTAGATGAGCAGACACGCCCAGGTAAGGAACTCACCTGCCAGCTGACGCGAGATGACAGGTTCTCCACGATGAGGCGGTTCTCCGTACGCATCGGAGGAGGATTCCTACTGTGGCGGGAGAGAGAGAAAAGTATGAAAACCTTGCAGATAATCTAGAACCGTGGTTCCATAACAGTGGGCTAAAAACCCATTGGTGAGTCATCCACAGCTAGTTCCGTCCTTCTAGCTGAAGCTTGGAGTTCATCCTGACTAGTAGCCTATTACTTTTTGTTGTAGTGGAAGAGAGAGAGAGAACACAAGCACCTCAAGTGCTGATCTAGGATCAGTTTCCCCATTGTCCATTCACTATAGTTTAACATCCTTAACAGACCCTAGATCGACACGCCTATTCAGATTTTCTATATTCAGACCCATGATTCTGACTAGAAATATCAAATAGTACCACCGGTATTAGAGTCAATGACAAAGAACAGTGTTGCCCCTCCCACTGAGCTGATAGTTTGCTGACCTCCTAGATTTATATCCATTGCACATTTCCGAAAGGTGCCTTGTGTAGACAGAATGTTGAACAAACTGTCCTTTGAACTTACTCTGCCGGTGGTCCACTTGGTTGGTTGGTCCTTATGGAAATTTGAGACAAAATATCCACAGGAACGTATCATTAAAACATACTTTTTATTTTAAAATTCTGGTACCGGCGTCGATATTTCTATCACCTGATATATGCATGCCCCCGTATGTATGCATTTACATTGTGTATGCGTGCCTCAGGGGATGAACAAACAAACTATGAAAGCCAAACACAGAAAGCAGAGTTTTGAAGTTGGTTTAATAATGTTTTTTTTTCTCTCCTTGGGGATATTTTGTCTAAAATTTCCTCTTGTAAAAAAGGGACTGTACGGTCTTGTGAAATCTATTTGTTTAGCGACTAGTGTGGGTAGTCCACACTGAGAATTGTAAGAGAGGCTAGCTGATAATATTTAAGTCCACGTACCTCCGACTATCCTGGGAGCCACGGCCATAGCGATCTGGGAAGCGGCCTCCTCCTCCTCCTCCTCCTCCCCCTCTGTCACCACCACGTCCTCGCCCACCACGCAGGCGCACACGAGCATGTTCAATGGTCACCCTGAGAGAGAGAAAAAAGAAAGAAAAGAAGAGGCCTTAAGACACAGAACAGGTTATGGAATGCTGTTATAATAACCCAGGACTATTTATTGATACGTGAGCCAACGTGGTGATGTGTAAATGTCCATCATGAACAGAGATACTGCTTTACCTCTCGTTGCAGAGCTCCTTGCCGTCCAACTCATAAACTGCATCCTCAGCATCCCTAGGATCATCAAACTCCTGCAGAACAGACTATAACATTCAGACTATCTATTCTAGACCTCCTGTCTACAAGGTTTTATAAACCATGCAACTAGCTTATGGTATCAATTATCTAGTAAGTAGAGGTCATTATTGAGGGTTCAGATATGTGCCTCATGGTGTGTATACTGAACCCCCAAAAACTAAAACCTGTATGGGAGTCCACACTGCACTTAGCCAAGACCTAACTGCCTCCTTAACCTGGGGCCAAGAACAACGCAGTGTGAAATGGTCCTTCTGGTAGCTCAGTTGGTAGAGCATGGCGCTTGTAACGCCAGGGTAGTTCGATTCCCGGGACCACCCATACGTAGAATGTATGCACACATGACTGTAAGTCGCTTTGGATAAAAGCGTCTGCTAAATGGCATATATATATGAAATGACATGGTGTGTGTGTGTGTGTGTGTGTGTGTGTGTGTGTGTGTGTGTGTGTGTGTGTGTGTGTGTGTGTGTGTGTGTGTGTGTGTGTGTGTGTGTGTGTACTTTACCACAAAACCAAAGCCCCTCTTGAGGTCGATGTCTCGGATGCGGCCGTATCCTTTGAAGAATCTCTCTACGTCCTTCTCTCTGGCGGACGGGTTCAACCGGCCGACAAATATGCGGCAGCCACTCATTCTGCCTGTAAAAGATGTCTATCCGAAAACAGAGTAAATCAAATGTATCATTTAAAAATAATTCCCTAAAATGACACGTTTTGAAACAACAACAAAAACAAACAACAAAAAACACCCACTATGTGGAAGGAATGTTGTAAGAAACTCAAAACGACACCATAAATATGTTATGCGTAGTTAAAATGCTACACCCACAACATGAGCAATTTTAGCTAACTATAATTATATATAGTACACAAATTAGGAGTTTAAAATAAAAGTATACACTATTTTAGATGCCTAAAACGTGATAAACAGCGTATACTCATCCCGGAGGTTTTAAAACCGAGCGTTTATTGTGAGCTGCGACACAGACATTTTTAGGAGGGGGCCTTGTGATTGCATTTTGCAAACGCAAGATAAACAAACTAGCTTGTTAAAAACATTGTTTCCCTACTGGCAATTCTAGTGCAATAATGCTGTTAAAATGAGTTTTTCGTCCATTTAAAAATTGTACAATTGTTAATATACCTTTGTGTTGGTTTTTTTTTTCCTTCCTTCGGAGGGATTGTCTTGCTGCTTTTACTGCGAGAAGGACACAAAATGGAGCCCGTTTTCTCTCGGCTTTTCAATGACACGCTGCAGTACCATCTCTCTGCCGCTAGATGTCACCCATTCACACGGTTCACCATCTACAATGTAGATTCTACATCAAACAATGGTTTGGTGTTCGTTCGTCACAGGACAGGGTGCAACGGGGTGGGTGCAGTATCATGATAATATGACTGACGGACAGACACACATTCGCCCTTGTACACTCAGGTGTGGTTGTCCTGGAGTGTCCTTGAGGTAAGTAGTCGACAGGCGTTTCCACACATGGACATATTGATCTTTTAGTCTGCTTACTTTTTTTTTACTACATTACTATTATTATGTCAGTCTTTGGGCCGTTGAATAAAAAAAACATTTAAAAACACAGTTTTGACCTATTTTAGGCACCAATTCAGCTGTTCTTAAACCTTCATCTATTTTATGTTCTACAACATTTTTGAGTAACAAAATACAACATATGGCTGGAACTATCTGGGTAAATTTAACACAAATACCAAGTTACATTTTTTTTGGCCATGCAGTGTAAGTGGAAACGATGTTCAGCTGAATTCTCATTTGTAGTGGACCTGCATTCCTTTTCAGTATAGACATGTCAATATTGCTAGCCTCCCAAATTGCTCTATATTCCCCTACAGTGCACTACTTTTGACCAGGATCAAGGGGCTCAGGCCAAAGTAGTGCACTTTATAGGGAATAGGACCCTGGTCTATATTTTACCTTTATTTTACTAGGCAAGTCAGTTAAGAACAAATTCTTATTTTCAATGACGGCCTAGGAACAGTGGGTTAACTGCCTGTTCAGGGGCAGAACGACAGATTTGTACCTTGTCAGCTCAGGGATTCGAACTTGCAACCTTTCGGTTACTACGCTCTAACCGCTACACTGCCGCCCTAGTGGAATAGGGCTCTGGTCAATAGTAGTGCACTATATAGGGAATATGGCTCTGGTCTATAGTAGTGCACTATATAGGGAATATGGCTCTGGTCTATAGTAGTGCACTATATAGGGAATAGGGCTCTGGTCTAAAGTAGTGCACTATATAGGGAACAGGGCTCTGGTCTATAGTAGTGCACTATATAGGGAATAGGGCTCTGGTCTATAGTAGTGCACTATATAGGGAATAGGGCTCTGGTCTAAAGTAGTGCACTATATAGGGAATAGGGCTCTGGTCTAAAGTAGTGCACTATATAGGGAATAGGGCTCTGGTCTATAGTAGTGCACTATATAGGGAATAGGGCTCTGGTCAATAGTAGTGCACTATATAGGGAATAGGGCTCTGGTCTATAGTAGTGCACTATATAGGGAATAGGGTGCCATTTTGGATACAGGCAATATGATTTTCAATGTAAAAAACTAAATCAGGTCTCACACATTTCAAAAGAAAGCTTTAATAAGAAATAGTTATGTACACATGGTAGAATTAAATTAAACTTTATACAAATATTAAAATACTATCTTCACGCCCATTGCAATGTACAGAGGAAAACCAAAACATGAAATCATTGAAATGCAGAATCAAGAGATGGACATTATTTTCTTTTGTCCTTTTCTAGGAAACAACACCGTAGAACAGTGGTCTGGACGCCAGAAAAATGCTTCAAAACTTTGTTTTTTTACACTTCAATGCAACATTTACAATTTCTTAATTAAGACAGAAAAAAAAAAGTATTTGTTTTAGATGCTTAGCCTTTTGAATATCACCGTTGCTGAAGAAGCCTTGTGGAGGACAGAGAGAGAAGAGGATGGACTTGATTTAAAAAACAAAAACACAGTTGTATGTCTAGTAAAGTCAAAAGTAAGGCCACTGGGGAAACACTGAAGACCATTCAACTTCGTAAAGCAGGTAAATATGGAGGAAACTTGCGATGCAAATTACAAACAAAATCTTAAGTAATGAGAGGCAACATTCTCTGCCTGAGTTTACGATGTAATTGACAAATGACAGGTGGACAGACAGTCACAAATTTAAAATTTAATTTTTTAAAAACAAAATGTGGAAAAAGTAGTTCAAACAACGACTCAACTCAGACCCTGTCTGGAACAAACGGACTCGGGGGGTGACCTCATCTCCCAAACGCATGACATGCTTTCCTCACACACCAGAGATACATTAAAGCTGTGCTCATTCATATTTGAACTGAACATTTAAAACAAACATTTAATTAAAACAAAAGAAAAATGGTTGTTTACAACGCGCTGGTTTTTGAGGATTTTCAGCTTTTTAAATGATTCAGATCCGCACAAGGTGACTAACAGTTTTGAAACAACTCTGCAGAAAATGGGACGATACTCCATCCTTGTAAACCCAACCTGGCCACACACACACACACACACACCACACACACATAATAAATAGATTGGAAAAACAAATATATATTACCCAATGTGCAGTCACCAAACACACAAATCAACATGGTTTTCATCATGAAAAAAAAAAACCTCCCCTGCTTTGAACAGAACAAGGCCTTAGTTAATTTAACATTACAGCGTAACACTCTTCTTTCATGAAACAGTCATGATGTGTTGTTCAGTTCCACGGCCAAATACACACACACACACACACGGCCAAATACACACACACACACACACACACACACACACACACACACACACACACACACACACACACACACACACACACACACACACACACACACACACACACACACACACACACACACACACACACACACACACACACACACACACACACACACACACAGGTGTCTAGAAGATACTGTAGCCACTAAGACACCCCAGATAGCCACATCAACAAGGGAGCAGAACACATAACAGGTATCGGTTGTTGTGACGAACAGAAAAAGGCAAGCGTGCCGTTAATCTTCTTTTTCTCACGACACAGATCTGTCTGGGCAAGCCTGTCCGTTTATAACCCTGCCACTGGCTCTGGTGACGTGCTCAATCCATCCCATGGTGCATTGTCTTCTGACAGGTGGCCTCACTCCTACCAAACAATAGACAAAAGTGTCGCTGTCTGACCCAAGACAATGCCCTACTTGGAGATGCCAGAGTGGCAGCAGAGTTGGAGAGGGACTTCATGCTTAGCTTCATTCAGAGTGGACAGACAGGGTTACCGTGTGGGCCGCAGGACGTTTCAGAAAGCGAGAGAGACAGAGAGAGAGACAGAGAGAGAGAACGAGACAGAGAGAGACAGAGAGAGCGAGAGAGAGAGAGAGTAAGAGAGAGAGAGAGAGACAGAGACAGAGAGAGCGACAGAGAGAGCGAGAGAGAGAGAGAGCAAGACAGACAGAGACATAACATGCAGCATATGCCAGCGAACAAAGCCCAGGCCCAAACCAAGACAGTCCTCACTGAAGAGAGATACTCTTTATCCCCACTAGAGAGGCACAAGTTCAAGTCTGTATCCACAGTCATCACCACCATCAGCAGCCGTGGTAAAAACATCAGTATGTTTTCCACTAACCTTGCAGTTGGAGATGAAGCCTAGAGAGACGAGTGTTCTGTGTAACAGAGCTATACATAAATGACTCTTCTGTGTACATAGTGAGACAGACAGACAGTACCAAACCTGGACTCTGCTGTGTCCATAGTTACACAGACAGACAGTACCAAACCTGGACTCTGCTGTGTACATAGTGAGACAGACAGACAGTACCAAACCTGGACTCTGCTGTGTACATAGTGAGACAGACAGACAGTACCAAACCTGGACTCTGCTGTGTACATAGTGAGACAGACAGACAGTACCAAACCTGGACTCTGCTGTGTACATAGTGAGACAGACAGACAGTACCAAACCTGGACTCTGCTGTGTCCATAGTAACACAGACAGACAGTACCAAACCTGGACTCTGCTGTGTCCATAGTAACACAGACAGACAGTACCAAACCTGGACTCTGCTGTGTCCATAGTGAGACAGACAGACAGTACCAAACCTGGACTCTGCTGTGTCCATAGTAACACAGACAGACAGTACCAAACCTGGACTCTGCTGTGTCCATAGTAACACAGACAGACAGTACCAAACCTGGACTCTGAGATTGTATGCTTTTATACATATGTATCTATATTCAGCTGAAACCACTTGATGCCTGTCTGCCTGCCTGCCTGCCTGCCTGTCTGTCTGTCTGTCTGTCTGTCTGTCTGTCTGTCTGTCTGTCTGTCTGTCTGTCTGTCTGTCTGTCTGTCTGTCTGCCTGCCTGCTGTCTGTCTGTCTGTCTGTCTGTCTGTCTGTCTGTCTGTCTGTCTGTCTGTCTGTCTGTCTGTCTGTCTGTCTGTCTGTCTGTCTGTCTGCCTGTCTGCCTGCCTGCCTGTCTGCCTGTCTGTCTGCCTGTGTTGAGGTCCATTCTGAAGCTGAGGGGGGCAGTAGGCATTAAGGGCTCGTTAGTTCCCATTAAGAGAGAGAGGGAGCAGTCTTGTGTTTTCTGTACATGGGTGGTAGTTTAGAGATCATTGCAGAAGGGGTAGCCGGGACGTGGGGAGAGGATACTGGTGGTGGAAATAGTTTTGTCTAATTTCACGGTTGGTAATAGTTGGGGGTGAAGTTGGACTCTGCTCTGGTCTCTGAGCCTTGTGAGTGAGTTTTGAGTTGAGAGTTTTGAGTTGAGAGTTTCTTCTTTGACATGATTCCTGTTTTTGGTACGCTGGGACATTTTGTAGTTCTGTGGTTCAGAGCTGTAGGGTAGAGTGGTATAATTCAGGTAGAAGGCCCCAGCAGAAGCCTCAGTGTTTCCTGGTCAGCTGTAGGGTAGGGTGGTAATAATTCAGGTAGAAGGCCCCATCAGACGCCTCAGTGTTTCCTGGTCAGCTGCAGGGTAGGGTGGTAATAATTCAGGTAGAAGGCCCCAGTAGAAGCCTCAGTGTTTCCTGGTCAGCTGTAGGGTGGTATAGTTCAGGTAGAAGGCCCCAGCAGAAGCCTCAGTGTTTCCTGGTCAGCTGTAGGGTGGTATAGTTCAGGTAGAAGGCCCCAGCAGAAGCCTCAGTGTTTCCTGGTCAGCTGTAAGGGGGAGTGGTCCTGCTGCAGGGGCATCAGGCTTCCTTTAACAGGGGGATATCTAGAGAGATAGAGATCATAGCATCAGGCTACAGTACAAAACGCAGGTAGAAGTGAAGATGGGATGTTTAACGGCCAACGCTAAGCCTTCGACAGTTGAGGACATGCATTTATACACAAACACGGCACTACCTACCATCAGAGAAGTCGTCTACGGAGGTGACAGAAAGCAGGCTGTGCTGGTCGCTGCTCTCGGAGTCTCTACGTCTGGCCAGAGTGACCAGGGGCGGCACACCACCACACGCACCTCCTCCGTGCTCCATAACCCACGACGACGAAGAGGAGGGGGCCTGGTGGACTAGTACTGTCTCTGCGCGACGGGAGGATGAAGAAGAGGAGGACGTGGAGGGGAGGCACAGCTCTGTATCTCTGTGATGGTGGGACTGAGACCTACTGCTGGGCCTCTCGGCCCCCTGGGGCCCCTCAGACAGGACGATCTGGACCCGGGACTCTGGAGGCGGTGGGAGGGAGGCACCTCCGCTACCGTAAACCGCCTCCTCATAGGAGGGGAGGGCCACCTGGAGCCCCTCCACCACCATGGAGGCTGGCTGGCCTGGTACACCCTGCTCACGCCTGGAGAGAGAGGGGGAAGGGAATAAAATGTAAGAGAAAGAATGTGTGTACGAGAGAGGGAGGAGAGAGAACTTTAGGTTATTGCATGCCGCCCAGTATTTCTGGTGGTGTGGTGCTGTGTGATGTTCCTGTCCAAGACTAGAGGTGGTTGTGGAACTCATCATAGATGGCGCCAGGCCTCACGGCCCCCCAGACAGGCCCCCCAGGCACCACATGGCCCCCCAGGCACCACACGGCCCCCAGACAGGCCCCCAGGCACCACACGGCCCCCAGACAGGCCCCACACGGCCCCCAGACAGGCCCCACACGGCCCCCAGACAGGCCCCACAGCCCCCCAGACAGGTCCCCCAGGCTTCACAGCCCCCAGACCTGACAACACAATCAACAGAGCTGCCTACTAACATTAGATCTAATGAGTGCTGACTGTTAAAAATCACAGGACCAGAGACAATTTCTCGACATCCGACCGTAAGGCGCTACAGAGGGTAGTGCGAACGGCCCAGTACATCACGGTGGCCAAGCTTCCTGCCACCCAGGACCTCTATACCAGGCGGTGTCAGAAGAAAGCCAATAAAACTGTCAGAGACTCCAGTCACCCAGGTCATAGACTGTTCTCTCTGCTACCGTACGACAAGTGGTACTGGAGCACCAAGTCTAGAACCAAGAGGCTCCTGAACAGCTTCTACCCCCCCCAGCCATGAGACTGATGAACAGCTTCTACCCCCCCAGCCATGAGACTGATGAACAGCTTCTACCCCCCCAGCCATGAGACTGATGAACAGCTTCTACCCCCAGCCATGAGACTGATGAACAGCTTCTACCCCCCCCAGCCACGAGACTGATGAACAGCTTCTACCCCCCCCCAGCCATGAGACTGATGAACAGCTTCTACCCCCCAGCCATGAGACTGATGAACAGCTTCTACCCCCCAGCCATGAGACTGATGAACAGCTTCTACCCCCCCCAGCCATGAGATTGATGAACAGCTTCTACCCCCTCCCCCAGCCATGAGACTGATGAACAGCTTCTACCCCCCCCCCAGCCATGAGACTGATGAACAGCTTCTACCCCCTCCCCCAGCCATGAGACTGATGAACAGCTTCTACCCCCCCAGCCATGAGACTGATGAACAGCTTCTACCCCCCAGCCATGAGACTGATGAACAGCTTCTACCCCCCAGCCATGAGACTGATGAACAGCTTCTACCCCCCCAGCCATGAGACTGATGAACAGCTTCTACCCCCCAGCCATGAGACTGATGAACAGCTTCTACCCCCCCAGCCATGAGACTGATGAACAGCTTCTACCCCCCAGCCATGAGACTGATGAACAGCTTCTACCCCCCAGCCATGAGACTGATGAACAGCTTCTACCCCCCAGCCATGAGACTGATGAACAGCTTCTACCCCCCCCCAGCCATGAGACTGATGAACAGCTTCTACCCCCTCCCCCAGCCATGAGACTGATGAACAGCTTCTACCCCCCCCCAGCCATGAGACTGATGAACAGCTTCTACCCCCCCCCCCAGCCATGAGACGGATGAAGAACTAATCAAATAACCACCGGACTATTTACATTGACCCCCCATGAGACTGATGTTTAATCATGCATTCCCTTCACCCCCCCCCACAGCCACACTGACTCGACTGATGAACACTGACTCGGTACCCCCCACCCCCCCCACACTGACTCGACGGACACTGACTTGGTACCGAACCCCCTGTAAGCCTCCACACTGACTTGGTACCGTACCCCCTGTATTTAGCCTCCACACTGACTTGGTACCGGTACCCCCCACACTGGCTTGTTTTTACCCCCTGTATTTAGCCTCCACACTGACTTGCTGTTTAGCCTCCACACTGACTAGGTACTGGTACCCCCTGTCACCTCCACACTGACTTGGTACCGGTACCCCCTGTATTTAGCCTCCACACTGACTTGGTACCCCCCCTGTATTTAGCCTCCACACTGACTAGGTACCGGTACCCCCTGTATTTAGCCTCCACACTGACTAGGTACCGGTACCCCTGTACCTCCACACTGACTAGGTACTGGTACCCCCTTTAGCCTCCACACTGACTTGGTACTGGTACCCCTGTATTTAGCCTCCACACTGACTAGGTACCGGTACCCCCTGTATATAGCCTCCACACTGACTAGGTACTGGTACCCCCTGTATATAGCCTCCACACTGACTTGGTACTGGTACCCACTGTATTTAGCCTCCACACTGACTAGGTACTGGTACCCCCTGTATTTAGCCTCCACACTGACTAGGTACTGGTACCCCCTGTATATAGCCTCCACACTGACTAGGTACTGGTACCCCCTGTATATAGCCTCCACACTGACTTGGTACTGGTACCCCCTGTATATAGCCTCCACACTGACTAGGTACTGGTACCCCCTGTATTTAGCCTCCACACTGACTAGGTACTGGTACCCCCTGTATTTAGCCTCCACACTGACTTGGTACCGGTACCCCCTGTATTTAGCCTCCACACTGACTTGGTACCGGTACCCCCTGTATTTAGCCTTGTTATTGCTATTTTATTGTGTTACTTTTTATCATTACATTTTTTTACTTTCGTTTATTTGGTAAAAATGTTCTTAACGCTTTCTTGAACTGCACTGTTGGTTAAGGTCTTTTCAGTAAACATTTCACTGTGAGGTCTACACTGTTGGTTAAGGTCTTGTCAGTAAACATTTCACTGTGAGGTCTACACTGTTGGTTAAGGGCTTGTCAGTAAACATTTCACTGTGAGGTCTACACTGTTGGTTAAGGGCTCGTCAGTAAACATTTCACTGTGAGGTCTACACTGTTGGTTAAGGGCTCGTCAGTAAACATTTCACTGTGAGGTCTACACTGTTGGTTAAGGGCTCGTCAGTAAACATTTCACTGTGAGGTCTACACTGTTGGTTAAGGGCTCTACATTTCACTGTTCTACACTGTTGGTTAAGGGCTCGTCAGTAAACATTTCACTGTGAGGTCTACACTGTTGGTTAAGGGCTCGTCAGTAAGCATTTCACTGTGAGGTCTACACTGTTGGTTAAGGGCTTGTCAGTAAACATTTCACTGTGAGGTCTACACTGTTGGTTAAGGGCTCGTCAGTAAACATTTCACTGTGAGGTCTACACTGTTGGTTAAGGGCTCGTCAGTAAACATTTCACTGTGAGGTCTACACTGTTGGTTAAGGGCTCGTCAGTAAACATTTCACTGTGAGGGGTCTACACTGTTGGTTAAGGGCTCGTCAGTAAACATTTCACTGTGAGGTCTACACTGTTGGTTAAGGGCTCGTCAGTAAGCATTTCACTGTGAGGTCTACACTGTTGGTTAAGGGCTTGTCAGTAAACATTTCACTGTGAGGTCTACACTGTTGGCTAAGGGCTTGTCAGTAAACATTTCACTGTGAGGTCTACACTGTTGGTTAAGGGCTTGTCAGTAAACATTTCACTGTGAGGTCTACACTGTTGGTTAAGGGCTTGTCAGTAAGCATTTCACTGTGAGGTCTACACTGTTGGTTAAGGGCTTGTCAGTAAACATTTCACTGTGAGGTCTACACTGTTGGTTAAGGGCTTGTCAGTAAACATTTCACTGTGAGGTCTACACTGTTGGTTAAGGGCTTGTCAGTAAGCATTTCACTGTGAGGTCTACACTGTTGGTTAAGGGCTCGTCAGTAAACATTTCACTGTGAGGTCTACACTGTTGGTTAAGGGCTCGTCAGTAAACATTTCACTGTGAGGTCTACACTGTTGGTTAAGGGCTCGTCAGTAAACATTTCACTGTGAGGTCTACACTGTTGGTTAAGGGCTCGTCAGTAAACATTTCACTGTGAGGTCTACACTGTTGGTTAAGGGCTCGTCAGTAAACATTTCACTGTGAGGTCTACACTGTTGGTTAAGGGCTCGTCAGTAAACATTTCACTGTGAGGTCTACACTGTTGGTTAAGGGCTTGTCAGTAAGCATTTCACTGTGAGGTCTACACTGTTGGTTAAGGGCTTGTCAGTAAGCATTTCACTGTGAGGTCTACACTGTTGGTTAAGGGCTCGTCAGTAAACATTTCACTGTGAGGTCTACACTGTTGGTTAAGGGCTTGTCAGTAAGCATTTCACTGTGAGGTCTACACTGTTGGTTAAGGGCTCGTCAGTAAACATTTCACTGCGAGGTCTACACTGTTGGTTAAGGGCTCGTCAGTAAACATTTCACTGTGAGGTCTACACTGTTGGTTAAGGGCTTGTCAGTAAACATTTCACTGTGAGGTCTACACTGTTGGTTAAGGGCTTGTCAGTAAACATTTCACTGTGAGGTCTACACTGTTGGTTAAGGGCTTGTCAGTAAGCATTTCACAGTAAAGTCTACACTTGTTGTATTCGGCGCGTGTGACTAATAAAGTTTGATTTGATTTGAGTATGGCGGTTAACTGTTGAACCGTTTCTCCTGCAGCTTTCACAGTGGTTTCATTTGCTGCGCCTGTTAACCTGTAAAACCAGGTACATTTTTAACTTCACCAAACTGGATCTGAATGGTCCAAAAGGGCAGCAAAACACACATGCAGAGGTAAAAGGTGTGTGTGTGTGTGTCTCGGTGTGTGTGTGTGTGTGTGTGTGTGTGCCTCGGTGTGTGTGTGTCTCGGTGTGTGTGTGTGTGTCTCGGTGTGTGTGTGTCTCGGTGTGTGTGTGTGTGTCTCGGTGTGTGTGTGTGTGTCTCGGTGTGTGTGTGTGTGTGTCGGTGTGTGTGTGTGTGTGTGTGTGTGTGTGTGTCTCGGTGTGTGTGTGTGTGTGTCTCGGTGTGTGTGTGTGTGTGTGTGTCTCGGTGTGTGTGTGTGTGTGTCTCGGTGTGTGTGTGTCTCGGTGTGTGTGTGTGTGTGTGTGTCTCGGTGTGTGTGTGTGTGTGTGTGTCTCGGTGTGTGTGTGTGTGTCTCGGTGTGTGTGTGTGTCTCGGTGTGTGTGTGTGTCTCGGTGTGTGTGTGTGTGTCTCGGTGTGTGTGTGTGTCTCGGTGTGTGTGTGTGTGTGTGTCTCGGTGTGTGTCTCGGTGTGTGTGTGTGTGTCTCGGGTGTGTGTGTGTGTGTCTCGGTGTGTGTGTGCGTCTCGGTGTGTGTGTGTGTGTCTCGGTGTGTGTGTGTGTCTCGGTGTGTGTGTGTGTCTCGGTGTGTGTGTGTGTCTCGGTGTGTGTGTGCGTCTCGGTGTGTGTGTGCGTCTCGGTGTGTGTGTGTGTCGTCTCGGTGTGTGTGTGTGTGTCTCGGTGTGTGTGTGTGTGTGTGTGTGTGTCTCGGTGTGTGTGTGTGTGTCGGTGTGTGTGTGTGTGTGTGTGTGTGTCGGTGTGTGTGTGTGTCGGTGTGTGTGTCGTGTGTGTGTCGGTGTGTGTGTGTGTGTGTGTGTGTGTGTGTGTGTCGGTGTGTGTGTGTGTGTCTCGGTGTGTGTGTGTGTGTGTCGGTGTGTCGGTGTGTGTGTGTGTCGGTGTGTGTGTGTGTGTCTCTCGGTGTGTGTGTGTGTCTCGGTGTGTGTGTGTGTCTCGGTGTGTGTGTGTCTCGGTGTGTGTGTGTGTCTCGGTGTGTGTGTGTGTCTCGGTGTGTGTGTGTCTCGGTGTGTGTGTGTGTCTCGGTGTGTGTGTGTGTGTGTCTCTCGGTGTGTGTGTGTGTGTGTGTGGGGGGGTGTGTAACCTGCTGTGGTGGAAGGACTTGAGTTTGGGCTGCAGCAGAACAAACAGCACCACCAGCAGCAGCAGGAGGGCCACAGAGGAGGCTGTGGACGCTACGATGGACAGCGCTGGCATCGCCATTGGAGACCGCAGCTCCTTATCTGAGACAGACAGAGAGAGAGAGACAGAGAGAGAGAGAGACAGAGAGAGAGAGAGAGAGAGACAGAGAGAGACAGACAGAGAGAGAGAGACAGAGAGAGACAGAGAGAGAGAGAGACAGAGAGAGAGAGACAGAGAGAAAGATGGAGAGGTTTAGGATTGTTGCTTTGGCAGAACAATTATCTACTTCTGTCATGCAATAGAGCACTGTGAAATTTAATTTAATTAAGGGAGGGAGACAGTCAGGAGACAGTCAGGAGACAGTCAGGAGACAGTCAGGAGACAGTCTGGAGACAGTCTGGAGACAGCATGCACTAGACGATACTTTTTTACAAAATGTATAAAACGTGAGTTTGATATTTCCTGAGCATTTGGATAGAATCAACGGAAGGGTTCCTCAACGTTCTACTGAGACAACGAGCTCTTAGTCTGACTCAGACAACTAAATATGGATGCTGGTCTACTACACTACATACAGTAGGATGTGAGGGGGGTGAGGGGTATATGAGGGGTGTGGGGTATGAGGGGTATGAGGGGTGAGTGGTGTGAGGTATGAGGTGATGGGTATGAGGGGTGAGTGGTGTGAGGTATGAGGTGATGGGTATGAGGGGTGAGTGGTGTGAGGTATGAGGTGATGGGTATGAGGGGTGAGGGGTGAGTGGTGTGAGTGAGTGTATGAAGGGTGAGGGGTAGGTGAGTGGTGTATGAAGGGTGATGGGTATGAGGGGTGAGTGGTGTGAGGTATGAGGTGATGGGTATGAGGGGTGATGGGTATGAGGGTGAGTGGTGTGAGGTATGAGGTGAGGGGTATGAGGGGTGAGTGGTGTGAGGTATGAGGTGATGGGTATGAGGGGTGAGGGGTATGAGGGGTGAGTGGTGTGAGGTATGAGGTGAGGCGCATGAGGTGATGGGTATGAGGTGAGGCGTATGAGAGGTGAGGGGTATGAGGGGTGAGAGGTATGAGGTGAGGCGTATGAGAGGTGAGGGGTATGAGGTGAGGGGTGAGAGGAGAGATGATCTTACCTGGGCTGAGGCGGCAGGTGATCTGCATGGGTGCGTCCCACTCCCCATTCTGACAGGTCAGGAACTTGTAGTCCCCCTTCAGAGCGTAGCCCTCGTCACAGAAGTACTCTATCACGGTCTTCTGGGTGAGGCGGTGGCAGGGGGACGGGTGGCACCTGTAGCCTCCGTTCTCTGGCTCCGTGGGAGGGGGGCACACTGGGGGGAGAGAGGAGAGGTAAAGATGGAGACAGGGAGCGAGAGAGCGAGACAGACAGCAGGAGAGAGAGAGAGAGAGAGAGAGAGAGAGAGAGAGAGAGAGAGAGAGAGAGAGAGAGAGAGAGAGAGAGAGAGAGCAGGAGAGAGAGAGAGACAGCAGGAGAGAGAGAGAGACAGCAGGAGAGAGACAGCAGGAGAGAGAGAGAGACAGCAGGAGAGAGAGAGAGACAGCAGGAGAGAGACAGCAGGAGAGAGAGAGAGACAGCAGGAGAGAGAGAGAGACAGCAGGAGAGAGAGAGACAGCAGGAGAGAGAGAGACAGCAGGAGAGAGAGAGACAGCAGGAGAGAGAGAGACAGCAGGAGAGAGAGAGAGAGAGAGACAGCAGGAGAGAGAGACAGCAGGAGAGAGAGAGAGACAGCAGGAGAGAGAGACAGAGGAGAGAGAGAGAGAGCGAGAGAGACAGCAGGAGAGAGAGAGAGAGAGAGAGCAGGAGAGAGAGACAGCAGGAGAGAGAGAGAGAGAAACAGCAGGAGAGAGAGAGCGACAGCAGGAGAGAGAGAGCGAGAGAGAGAGCGAGAGAGACAGCAGGAGAGAGCGAGAGAGACAGCAGGAGAGAGCGAGAGACAGCAGGAGAGAGCGAGAGACAGCAGGAGAGAGCGAGAGACAGCAGGAGAGAGCGAGAGACAGCAGGAGAGAGCGAGAGACAGCAGGAGAGAGCGAGAGACAGCAGGAGAGAGCGAGAGACAGCAGGAGAGAGCGAGAGACAGCAGGAGAGAGCGAGAGACAGCAGGAGAGAGCGAGAGACAGCAGGAGAGAGCGAGAGACAGCAGGAGAGAGCGAGAGACAGCAGGAGAGAGCGAGAGACAGCAGGAGAGAGCGAGAGACAGCAGGAGAGAGCGAGAGACAGCAGGAGAGAGCGAGAGACAGCAGGAGAGAGCGAGAGACAGCAGGAGAGAGAGAGAGACAGCAGGAGAGAGCGAGAGACAGCAGGAGAGAGCGAGAGACAGCAGGAGAGAGCGAGAGAGACAGCAGGAGAGAGCGAGAGAGACAGCAGGAGAGAGCGAGAGAGACAGCAGGAGAGAGCGAGAGAGACAGCAGGAGAGAGCGAGAGAGACAGCAGGAGAGAGCGAGAGAGACAGCAGGAGAGACAGCAGGAGAGAGAGAGAAAGACAGCAGGAGAGAGAGAGAGAGACAGCAGGAGAGAGAGAGAGAGACAGCAGGAGAGAGAGAGAGAGACAGCAGGAGAGAGAGAGAGAGACAGCAGGAGAGAGAGAGAGACAGCAGGAGAGAGAGAGAGACAGCAGGAGAGAGAGAGAGAGACAGCAGGAGAGAGAGAGAGACAGCAGGAGAGAGAGAGACAGCAGGAGAGAGAGAGAGAGACAGCAGGAGAGAGAGAGAGAGAGAGAGAGACAGCAGAAGAGAGAGAGAGAGACAGCAGGAGAGAGAGAGAGAGACAGCAGGAGAGAGAGACAGCAGGAGAGAGAGAGACAGCAGGAGAGAGAGAGAGACAGCAGTAGAGACAGCAGGAGAGAGAGAGAGAGAGACAGCAGGAGAGAGAGAGAGAGACAGCAGGAGAGAGAGAGAGACAGCAGGAGAGAGAGAGAGAGAGAGAGACAGCAGGAGAGAGAGAGAGAGAGACAGCAGGAGAGAGAGAGAGAGAGACAGCAGGAGAGAGAGAGAGAGACAGCAGGAGAGAGAGAGAGACAGCAGGAGAGAGAGAGAGAGAGACAGCAGGAGAGAGAGAGCGAGAGACAGCAGGAGAGAGCGAGAGACAGCAGGAGAGAGCGAGAGACAGCAGGAGAGAGAGAGAGACAGCAGGAGAGAGAGAGAGACAGCAGGAGAGAGAGAGAGAGACAGCAGGAGAGAGAGAGAGACAGCAGGAGAGAGAGAGAGAGACAGCAGGAGAGAGAGAGAGACAGCAGGAGAGAGAGAGAGAGAGACAGCAGGAGAGAGCGAGAGAGACAGCAGGAGAGAGCGAGAGAGACAGCAGGAGAGAGCGAGAGAGACAGCAGGAGAGAGCGAGCACGTCCCCGTAAACACCTACAAGGGAGCAACAACCTCCCCACATACCCTCACAGAAACAACAAAAATGGAGTACAGCTCTGTGGAACACTGGGTCTGTACATAGTCAATGGTAGGCTGAAAGGGGACTCTTTTGGTAGGTACACCTACAGCTCTGTGGAACACTGGGTCTGTACATAGTCAATGGTAGGCTGAGAGGGGACTCTTTTGGTATGTAAAAAAAAAATAAAAAAAATAAAGGGAACACTAAAATAACACATCCTAGATCTGAATGAATGAAACATTCGTATTAAATACTGTTTTCTTTACATAGTTGAATGTGCTGACAACAAAATCACACAAAAATGATCAATGCTGTACGCAGATGACCTGGTGCTGTCTCCCACTAAGGAGGAATTACAGCAGCACCTAGATCGTCTTCACAGGTTCTGTCAGATCTGGGCTCTGACCGTTAACCACAGGTTCTGTCAGCCCTGGGCTCTGACCGTTAACCACAGGTTCTGTCAGCCCTGGGCTCTGACCGTTAACCACAGGTTCTGTCAGCCCTGGGCTCTGACCGTTAACCACAGGTTCTGTCAGCCCTGGGCTCTGACCGTTAACCACAGGTTCTGTCAGCCCTGGGCTCTGACCGTTAACCACAGGTTCTGTCAGCCCTGGGCTCTGACCGTTAACCACAGGTTCTGTCAGCCCTGGGCTCTGACCGTTAACCACAGGTTCTGTCAGCCCTGGGCTCTGACCGTTAACCACAGGTTCTGTCAGCCCTGGGCTCTGACCGTTAACCACAGGTTCTGTCAGCCCTGGGCTCTGACCGTTAACCACAGGTTCTGTCAGCCCTGGGCTCTGACCGTTAACCACAGGTTCTGTCAGCCCTGGGCTCTGACCGTTAACCACAGGTTCTGTCAGACCTGGGCTCTGACAGAAAAAATAAACAAATATAATGACACTCCAAAAAAGGTCCGGAAATCAGGGTGACAAATATAAATTCTATTTGGACATAGTTCTATTAGAACACACCAACAACTACACATATCTAGGACTAAATATCAGCAACACAGGTAGCTTTAACATGGCTGTGAATGAGCTGAGAGACAAAGCAAGAAGAGCATTCTATGCCATTAAAAGGGACATTAACATCGACATTCCAATTAGAATCTGGTTCAAAATGTTCCAATCAGTTCTAGAACCAATTGCTCTATATGGCAGTGAAGTATGGGGTCCACTCTCTAATAATGAATCAACCAAATGGGACAAACATCCAATCGAAATACTGCATGCAGAGTTTTGCAAGACTGTATTGCAAGTGCAAAGAAAAACTCCAAATAAGGCATGTAGAGCAGAATTGGGCCAACACCCCCTCCTCATGCCAGTAGAAAAAAGAGCCATCAAATTTAAACCATCTAAAAACAAGTGACCCCAAAACATTCCATCACACAGCTCTACAATGTCAAGAGATGAAACAAGAGAAGAGTCCCCTCAGCCAGCTGGTTCTGAGGCTCAGTTTACAAACCCAAACCAACCCCATAGAGCCTCAGGACAGCACTCAGAAAATCTGGCCCAAATCATCACAAAACAAAAATAAAAATATATCACCTATTGGAAAAACACCACAAAAAAAGTAAACTTCAATGCTATTTGGCTCTAAACACAGTACATGGTGGCAGACTATCTGACCACCGTGACTGATAGAAAACTGAGGAAAACATTGACTAGGTACAGACTCAGTGAGCACAGTCTGGCTATAGAGACCGGTCGTCACAGACCAACCTGGCTGCCCAGAGAGGACAGGCTGTGCTCACTCTGCTCCACGGGACAGAGCTGCATTTCCTATTACACTGTGACAAATACTCAGCCCAAAGAGAATATTTATTTACCAAAATTATAATTCAATACAAAGAATACGAAACTATAAAAGATGAAGAAAAAAATCTAATATTTATTGGGTGAAAATCCAAAATGTGCAGTTTTGGCAGCCGAATATGTCTTTCATACCAGGTCATGTGTCTTCTCAGTCATGTTGACACTGGTCTACTACCAGGTCATGTGTCCTCTCAGTCATGTTGACACTGGTCTACTACCAGGTCATGTGTCCTCTCAGTCATGTTGACACTGGTCTACTACCAGGTCATGTGTCTTCTCAGTCATGTTGACACTGGTCTACTACCAGGTCATGTGTCTTCTCAGTCATGTTGACACTGGTCTACTACCAGGTCATGTGTCCTCTCAGTCATGTTGAGACTGGTCAACTACCAGGTCATGTGTCTTCTCAGTCATGTTGACACTGGTCCACTACCAGGTCATGTGTCCTCTCAGTCATGTTGACACTGGTCTACTACCAGGTCATGTGTCCTCTCAGTCATGTTGACACTGGTCTACTATCAGGTCGTGTGTCCTCTCAGTCATGTTGACACTGGTCTACTACCAGGTCGTGTGTCTTCTCAGTCATGTTGACACTGGTCCACTACCAGGTCGTGTGTCTTCTCAGTCATGTTGACACTGGTCCACTACCAGGTCATGTGTCCTCTCAGTCATGTTGACACTGGTCCACTACCAGGTCATGTGTCTTCTCAGTCATGTTGACACTGGTCTACTACCAGGTCATGTGTCCTCTCAGTCAGTAGACAACTACCAGGTCATGTGTCTCCTCAGTCATGTTGACACTGGTCTACTACCAGGTCATGTGTCTCCTCAGTCATGTTGACACTGGTCTACTACCAGGTCATGTGTCTCCTCAGTCATGTTGACACTGGTCCACTACCAGGTCATGTGTCTCCTCAGTCATGTTGACACCTACTACCAGGTCATGTGTCTTCTCAGTCATGTTGACACTGGTCTACTAAAGGTCATGTGTCTTCTCAGTCATGTTGACACTGGTCTACTACCAGGTCATGTGTCTTCTCAGTCATGTTGACACTGGTCTACTACCAGGTCATGTGTCTCTCAGTCATGTTGAGACTGGTCAACTACCAGGTCATGTGTCTTCTCAGTCATGTTGACACTGGTCTACTACCAGGTCATGTGTCTTCTCAGTCATGTTGACACTGGTCTACTACCAGGTCATGTGTCTTCAGTCATGCACACTGGTCTACTACCAGGTCATGTGTCTTCTCAGTCATGTTGACACTGGTCTACTACCAGGTCATGTGTCTTCTCAGTCATGTTGACACTGGTCCACTACCAGGTCATGTGTCCTCTCAGTCATGTTGACACTGGTCCACTACCAGGTCATGTGTCCTCTCAGTCATGTTGACACTGGTCCACTACCAGGTCATGTGTCTTCTCAGTCATGTTGACACTGGTCTACTACCAGGTCGTGTGTCTTCTCAGTCATGTTGACACTGGTCTACTACCAGGTCGTGTGTCCTCTCAGTCATGTTGACACTGGTCTACTACCAGGTCGTGTGTCTTCTCAGTCATGTTGACACTGGTCTACTACCAGGTCATGTGTCTTCTCAGTCATGTTGACACTGGTCTACTACCAGGTCATGTGTCTTCTCAGTCATGTTGACACTGGTCTACTACCAGGTCATGTGTCTTCTCAGTCATGTTGACACTGGTCTACTACCAGGTCATGTGTCTTCTCAGTCATGTTGACACTGGTCTACTACCAGGTCATGTGTCTTCTCAGTCATGTTGACACTGGTCTACTACCAGGTCATGTGTCTTCTCAGTCATGTTGACACTGGTCTACTACCAGGTCATGTGTCTTCTCAGTCATGTTGACACTGGTCTACTACCAGGTCATGTGTCCTCTCAGTCATGTTGAGACTGGTCAACTACCAGGTCATGTGTCTTCTCAGTCATGTTGACACTGGTCTACTACCAGGTCATGTGTTCTCTCAGTCATGTTGACACTGGTCTACTACCAGGTCATGTGTCCTCTCAGTCATGTTGACACTGGTCCACTACCAGGTCATGTGTCCTCTCAGTCATGTTGACACTGGTCTACTACCAGGTCATGTGTCCTCTCAGTCATGTTGACACTGGTCTACTACCAGGTCATGTGTCTTCTCAGTCATGTTGACACTGGTCTACTACCAGGTCATGTGTCTTCTCAGTCATGTTGACACTGGTCTACTACCAGGTCATGTGTCCTCTCAGTCATGTTGACACTGGTCTACTACCAGGTCATGTGTCTTCTCAGTCATGTTGACACTGGTCCACTACCAGGTCATGTGTCCTCTCAGTCATGTTGACACTGGTCTACTACCAGGTCATGTGTCTTCTCAGTCATGTTGACACTGGTCTACTACCAGGTCATGTGTCCTCTCAGTCATGTTGAC
>NC_060186.1:76001938-76004438 GCF_021184085.1 Oncorhynchus gorbuscha | reverse complement strand
CTGTGCCGGGTGGAGATTATAACAAAACATGGCCAAGATGTTCAAATGTTCATAGATGACCAGCAGGGTCAGATAATAATAATCACAGTGGTTGTGGAGGGAGCAACAGGTCAGCACCTCAGGAGTAAATGTCAGTTGGCTTTTCATAGCCGATCATTCAGAGTATCTCTACCGCTCCTGCTGTCTCTAGACAGTTGAAAACAGCAGGTCTGGGACAGGCAGCACATCCGGTAAACACTAGCTGGCTATAATACATTAAGTCTCTAGTAAAAGCACATTTAGATAGCCTAATCATTCTAAAAGTCACTGAATAGAGAGAAAGAGTGAGGAGAGACGTGAAAGAGAGGAGAGACGTGAGAGCCCCCCCACCTCTCTCCCCTCCTCCTCTATCCCCAATCCCTCCACCTCCCTCCCACCCTCCATTTCCCTCTCTCCCCTCCTCCATCCCTCCGCTTCACACCTATCCCTCTGCCTCCCTCTCCCCCATCCCTCCTCCTCTATCCCCCATCCCTCCTCCTCTATCCTCCTGCCTCCCTCTCCACCATCCCCCATCCCTCCTCCTCCATCCCCCATTCCTCTGCCTCCGTCTCCCCAGTCCCTCCCTCCCCCGCCTCCCTCTCTTCTCCTCCCACAATCACCCCCCACCTCCATCCCTCTCCAATCTCTATCCCCCAACCTCCCTCTCCCATCCCCCGCTTCCCTCTCTGCTCCTCCCACTCACCCCCCAACTCCATCCCTCTCCCCTCTACCCCCCACCTTCTCCATCCCTTTGCTTCCCTCCTCCTCTATACCCCACCTCCCTCTAGGTATGAATGTTAGCCTGCTTAGCTGATAATCAGGCTAAATAGTGTAGGTAGGAACGTTAGCTTGCTTAGCTGATAATCAGGGTAAATAGTGTAGGTAGGAACGTTAGCCTGCTTAGCTGATAATCAGGCTAAATAGTGTAGGTAGGAACGTTAGCTTGCTTAGCTGATAATCAGGGTAAATAGTGTAGGTAGGAACATTAGCGTTAGCCTGCTTAGCTGATAATCAGGGTAAATAGTGTAGGTAGGAACGTTAGCCTGCTTAGCTGATAATCAGGGTAAATAGTGTAGGTAGGAACATTAGCCTGCTTAGCTGATAATCAGGGTAAATAGTGTAGGTAGGAACGTTAGCCTGCTTAGCTGATAATCAGGGTAAATAGTGTAGGTAGGAACATTAGCCTGCTTAGCTGATAATCAGGGTAAATAGTGTAGGTAGGAACGTTAGCCTGCTTAGCTGATAATCAGGGTAAATAGTGTAGGTAGGAACGTTAGCCTGCTTAGCTGTTCCATGTTGCTTTAGCTCATTTAAAGCAGTCGCTACATCCATTTTGGACTTAATGATATGTATCCAGTGACTCTTTAAGAATATAACTTATAAATGCCTCATGAGCTTAGTTCAACTGTCAGAACCCAAAATATAAGCTTGTTTTACTCCACTGTTTGTAAACAATGTCAATGTAAAAACACACACTATAAAGTCTGAAATCATGGTTAAAACTATACTTGTTTAATATAATGGATGGTCAGTCCTTGCATCCATAGTTCTGTCTGTCTACGAATTTGAGAGTGGTTTGATTTCTCGAGCCCCGTCCCTCAGCCTTTTACTGAAACGGGGCCGGGAGCACTTTGTTATTGCTTCAACCTCCCCTTTAAGAATCACTCGGTCCATTGTGAGAGTCTAATATCCTAGTGTCTGATGGAACTTCAAAATAAAAGCACACTTTGATTTTGTTTCAACCTCCCCTTTAAGAATCACTTGGTCCATTGTGAGAGTCTAATACCCTAGTGTCTGATGGGACTTCAAAATAAAAGGGCACTGTATCATTCATTTAGTGGGTTCCAACGGGTCCTATGGAGAGAGAGAGAGAGGCGGGGGAGGTGGGGGGTGTGTTAAAATCCTCTCTCCACCCATCTGTCACCAATAACAATGAGCTGAAAAAGAGGGAAAGAGGCAAGAGAAAGAGAGAAGACAGAGAGGAAGGGACTGGGAGGGTCTTAGTCGGCTCTGGTAAATTGAAATTCGAATTATCCTTCATTACACGCTGCTGGGGGCCAACTCAGATCACATTATTATAGTAATGCAGCTGCTGAGAGGCTACGGCAGGACAATAGACACCCAGAGAGAGAGATGAGGTGGGATGGAGAGAGAGATGGGGGTGGGATGGAGAGAGAGATGGAGGTGGGATGGAGAGAGAGATGGAGAGTGGGGTGGGATGGAGAGAGAGAGAGAGATGGAGGTGGGATGGAGAGAGAGATGGAGAGAGATGGAGAGAGAGATGGGGTGGGATGGGAGAGAGAGATGGGGTGGGATGGAGAGAGAGATGGGGTGGGATGGAGAGAGAGATGGGGGTGGGATGGAGATGGGGTGGGATGGAGAGAGAGATGGAGGTGGGATGGAGAGAGAGATGGGGTGGGATGGAGAGAGAGATGGAGGTGGGATGGAGGAGAGAGATGGGGTGGGATGGAGAGAGAGATGG
>NC_060186.1:75996938-75999438 GCF_021184085.1 Oncorhynchus gorbuscha | reverse complement strand
TAGACTAGAGGTTGGCTCTATTGACTAGACTAGAGGTTGGCTCTATTGACAGTAGACTAGAGAGGTTGGCTCTATTGACAGTAGACTAGAGAGGTTGGCTCTATTGACAGTAGACTAGAGAGGTTGGCTATATTGACAGTAGACTAGAGAGGTTGGCTCTATTGACTAGACTAGAGAGGTTGGCTCTTGACTAGACTAGAGAGGTTGGCTCTATTGACAGTAGACTAGAGGGGTTGGCTCTATTGACTAGACTAGAGAGGTTGGCTCTATTGACAGTAGACTAGAGAGGTTGGCTCTATTGACAGTAGACTAGAGAGGTTGGCTCTATTGACAGTAGACTAGAGAGGTTGGCTCTATTGACAGTAGACTAGAGAGGTTGGCTCTATTGACAGTAGACTAGAGGCTGAGGGGGTTGGCTCTATTGACAGTAGACTAGAGGCTGAGGGGGTTGGCTCTATTGACAGTAGACTAGAGGCTGAGGGGGTTGGCTCTATTGACAGTAGACTAGAGGCTGAGGGGGTTGGCTCTATTGACAGTAGACTAGAGGCTGAGGGGGTTGGCTCTATTGACAGTAGACTAGAGGCTGAGGGGGCTTGGCTAGACTATTGACAGTAGACTAAATGAGGCTGAGGGGGTTGGCTCTATTGACAGTAGACTAGAGGCTGAGGGGTTGGCTCTATTGACAGTAGACTAGAGGCTGAGGGGTTTGGCTCTATTGACAGTAGACTAGAGGCTGAGGGGGTTGGCTCTATTGACAGTAGACTAGAGGCTGAGGGGGTTGCAGGGGATACAAGCCAGGAAGGTCAAGAAAACACCACAAAGGAGGTTTTATCAGAGAGATTGTAGACTAAACCAGAAGCATCACTATACCAACATTTTACTAATTATACGATACCAGGCATCGCGACACCAACAAGCATCGCGACACCAACCAGCATCGCGACACCACGGGAGGAAAAGGGGCCTAACATTCGGTTAGTGGACGTTGCCTGTTTGTCCTACACAAAACAACCTGTTCCCACTTCTACTCAATACAACACATTGAATTAAACTTCACACTGTACAATAGAATACTGCACAGAATGGCTGGTGTGCTCATAACTAAAGGCCTACCTGTGATTTGTCTGAAGGAATGTACAGTGGGGCAAGTTCTCCCACTTAAAAAGATGAGAGGCCTGTCATTTTCATCATAGGTACACTTCAACTATGACAGACACTTAAAAAGATGAGAGGAAGATGGAAGGGTATATAACAAAGTATTGAGATTAACTTTTGTTATTGACCAAATACTTATTGTCCACCATAATCATTTAAAATCCTACAATGTGATTCTCTGGAATTTTTTCTCCTCATTTTGTCTGTCATAGTTGAAGTGTACCTATGATGAAAATTACAGGCCTCTCTCATCTTTTTAAGTGGGAGAACTTGCACAATTGGTGGCTGACTAAATACTTTTTGCCCCACTGTACATGCATCACGATCTGTACGTCATTGTGTCAGTCTGGGGGAAACACTGCATGAAACCTTTACTCTTCAGCTAAACCTCACATTTCTCCCTCTCCCTCTCCCCTCCCTCCCAGGAGTTGATGTATGATATAGTTTAGACATCAGGTCTCTAATTATTAGTTATCAAACTAATAATTACAGACCTGGGATTAGTTTCAAATGGTTTGTCAAATTATATCAAATGCACATGAAGTAAAAAATAAAAATTAAAAAAACATTTGAACTAGAGACAAGCAGTTTTCTTCGCTGTAAAGCTACAAGCATGTCTGTCGCAACGCTGTTCTTCCCCTCCCAGAGGCTGCGTGACAGCGAACTTGCAAAGCCTACTCAGACTGGCCTGTGCTTCTGGTTAAATGATACAACGCGTCGACTTTCCCCTCTCGGCTCGCTGCTCCAACGTATAACATGTACAAATGTATCAACTGGAGACTCATCAGGGTCTGCATCCCCGCTCGCCACCACGGCTAAAATATCTTTTAAAAACTGACGGGAGGAATAGATGAGTGAGGGCTGAGTGGGGGCTGAGTGGGGGCTGAGTGGGGGCTGAGTGGGGGCTGAGTGGGGGCTGAGTGAGGGCAAGTCAGCTAAGAACAAATTCTTATTTTCAATGACGGCCTAGGAACAGTGGGTTAACTGCCTTGTTCAAGGGCAGAACGACAGATTTGTACCTTGTCAGCTCGGGAGTTTGAACTTGCAACCTTCCGGTTACTAGTCCAACGCTCTAACCACTAGACTACCCTGCCACCCCGGCTATGATGTAGGGATCATCAACTAGATTCAGCCGCGGGATATTTTTTATTTTCTTGAGTGGCTGGTCAGGGGGCTGGGAACATAATTACAACTAATTTTGTTGCCTGCAAACTGACCACAAGAAGCACAAACAGATATAACGTTTGACTAAAACATACTCATTTCAAACCTCAGACTGCAGTCAGACAGCAGCTGGGGCCTGAGTCATGAGTCTGAAGGAGGTCTGTAGCTGAGGGAGGGAGGG
>NC_060186.1:75934438-75994438 GCF_021184085.1 Oncorhynchus gorbuscha | reverse complement strand
CCTAGCAATTTGACACCCTATTGGCAATATGCACAAAAACAACCTAAGAACTAGGATCAATTACCAGAGAATCTCACCGTGGCCCATTATATTAGGCTATTGGTATTCCTGGGCTATATCAGCAGATAGGACACAGCCTGCCTTTTAGGAGGACGATTTGAGGACAGAGACTATTAAAAAAAAAAAAAAATTGAAATGGAAAAAAGATAACTGCCACGTGATTCGCCGCCCGTGCATAGGCTGCCTACTCGGGTTTCATTGAGGCCACACAAATACTAGGTATCACAGGCCCTCCCTTTATAACGCTGAAAATAACTAGGAGGCCAGCCACCTGTCTGTACTGCAGTCTATTGTCTCCTTTCACTACAGAACATCACTGAGCAGGCTGACGCTGAATAGGAGAGACGACTGAACTCTACCGAGGTCAATTATGGATGAGAGGTCAAGGGCTTCCCTATAGACGGGCTGGCCCGCTATCTAAAAACACACAGGCACGCACACACACTTTCTAGGAGCAGATGGGCATGGTATGTTTGGGTAGTGGGGAACAGAAAGAACAGGGAAACCCCCCCGGCCAGCTGGAAGGCAGACATTTCTTACTCTCAGCCCCCCCCCCCCCCTAACACAGAGACCAGAGCGTGACAGACCCCTTCACAAATTACACCTCTGCTGTTCAGTTTCAGCTGTTTTGTTCAACACACTGCATGTGTTCTGTTCAAAACACCCACAACTGTCTGTTAGAGAGTTACCAGGCGGCTGTTCCAGAGTTACCAGGCGGCTGTTCCAGAGTTACCAGGCGGCTGTTCCAGAGTTACCAGGCGGCTGTTCCAGAGTTACCAGGCGGCTGTTCCAGAGTTACCAGGCGGCTGTTCCGAGAGTTACCAGGCGGCTGTTCCGAGAGTTACCAGGCGGCTGTTCCGAGAGTTACCAGGCGGCTGTTCCGAGAGTTACCAGGCGGCTGTTCCGAGAGTTACCAGGCGGCTGTTCCGAGAGTTACCAGGCGGCTGTTCCGAGAGTTACCAGGCGGCTGTTCGAGAGTTACCAGGCGGCTGTTCAGAGAGTTACCAGGCGGCTGTTCAGAGAGTTACCAGGCGGCTGTTCCGAGAGTTACCAGGCGGCTGTTCCAGAGTTACCAGGCGGCTGTTCCAGAGTTACCAGGCGGCTGTTCCAGAGTTACCAGGCGGCTGTTCCAGAGTTACCAGGCGGCTGTTCGAGAGTTACCAGGCGGCTGTTCGAGAGTTACCAGGCGGCTGTTCGAGAGTTACCAGGCGGCTGTTCGAGAGTTACCAGGCGGCTGTTCGAGAGTTACCAGGCGGCTGCCGGTTAGTGGAAGTATCTGTCTGGGGGGCCAGAGTAGGTTCTGATGTCTCTTGTGTGGGGCCGGTTAGTGGAAGTATCTGTCTGGGGGGAAGGGGGGGCCACAGGGGAGAATGTCCCTGCGGAGCTCAAAAGGGGTTGACAGTGACACACGATCTGCTATCTACAAGCTGGCCTCACACTGCAACAGTTGGTGTCCGTTTCTGTGTGCGTTGCTGTATCCTCCAGTAACTGTCATCCAGACTCTGACCCTGCCTGACCTTCCTCTGTTCCTAAATATGGACCTAACAATGAGGTCAGACTCGGGCTTCACTTCTTCCCCCACTTCCTTTGGCAATGTAAACATATTCGTCCCATGCCAATAAAGCCCTTTAAATATAATTTAATTGAGAAAGATGAAATGGGGTCAGTTGTTTACGACAGTTAAACACAGTAACGTCAGCCTGTTATCTAAATGAGCACAAAGTGCACTTCTCTACCATGCTGGACATAAGTATGGACAACACACACACACACACACACACACACACACACACACACACACACACACACACACACACACACACACACACACACACACACACACACACACACACACACACACACACGAGAGAGACACGTTTGTTTAATGATTTTTAGTTGCTTTGGCAAAGTAAATATGGAATGTCAACAGCTTCTATAATGTTGACATTATATCTAGGATGCTGGCCATTTGTCTAGTTAAATGTTACAGTATGAATCATACATACAAGATGGTTATTTTTTATTTTTTATTTTACCTTTATATAACCAGGCAAGTCAGTTAAGAACAAATTCTTATTTTCAATGACGGTCTAGGAACAGTGGGTTAACTGCCTGTTCAGGGGCAGAACGATTCCGGTTACTAGCCCAACGCTCTAACCACTAGGCTACCCTGCCGCCCCAGATGAATGGTCCATGGCATCATTAGGTCAACTCTGCATTAGTGTGGCGTTAGACTACGATGTGTCCTGATGCGCACCAGTCTGGCTGTCAGTTCGTGCTCGAGGGGCAACTTCCTCCTCCATCCTCCTCCCTCGTAGTCAGGCAGCCATGTTGGTAAAGTGGCCACACCTTGTCTCACCCCCCCTGCTGTGACATTCACAAAGCTTCACTACAGAGAGCTCGCTCGTCATTCATCACCCATTGACTAAGGTCAGTGACGGGTTAACTAACAACACTGCTTCAGTATGGTTGGAAACAGTGGACCTTAGACCGTCCTCTATCCTAGCTGTAGAAAGTGAAGAGAGAGAGAAGTTAAACACACTCTGGGGTTGTAAAGAGAAAACACACCTGAGCTGAGAAAAGCGAAGTCAAAACACACCTGAGCTGAGAAAAGAGAAGTCAAAACACACCTGAGCTGAGAAAAGAGAAGTCAAAACACAAGAAGAGACGTAACCCCCTGCAAACAGCACAAAACAGAAACTGAACACACACAAAAGAAACTAAGCAAGTGCTAAAACACACACACACACACAGAGCCACACACACACACAGAGCCACACACACACACAGAGCCACACACACACACACACAGAGCCACACACACACACAGAGCCACACACACACACAGAGCCACACACACAGAGCCACACACACAGAGCCACACACACACACACACCACTCTCACTAATGACTTTCCAGTGATCTAGCTGAATGTGGGCTCCGTCCAACTCCAACACCCTGCTCAAACATTTCTTTGTCCTCACATTTCAACAGAAGCAGCATACTGGTTTACTCCTTCTCTCCTCCCTGAGCAGGGCAGGCTGGAGGGGCTGAGCCTGGAGGGGCTGAGCCTGGAGGGGCTGTGCCTGGAGGGGCTGTGCCTGGAGGGGCTGTGCCTGGAGGGGCTGAGCCTGGAGGGGCTGTGCCTGGAGGGGCTGTGCCTGGAGGGGCTGTGCCTGGAGGGGCTGTGCCTGGAGTGGCTGTGCCTGGAGGGGCTGTGCCTGGAGGGGCTGTGCCTGGAGGGGCTGAGCCTGGAGGGGCTGTGCCTGGAGGGGCTGTGCCTGGAGGGGCTGTGCCTGGAGGGGCTGAGCCTGGAGGGGCTGAGCCTGGAGGGGCTGTGCCTTGTGTGGCTGAGCCTGGAGGGGCTGTGCCTGGAGGGGCTGTGCCTGGAGGGGCTGTGCCTGGAGGGGCTGTGCCTGGAGGGGCTGAGCCTAGAGGGGCCTTGTGGGGCTGACTAACAGGTCTGTCGGGGATGCTTTGGAAGGAACATGCAAAACACCACCTGGTTTACAGAACAGAAGACAAAGGGAATTGTTTCCAGCAGGCTTTGTTTACTAGATAGGCTGGTGGTTTCGGGTTAGACAACTTCCTGTATGAGGCTGAGAAAAAGAACAGACAACTGAACAGACTGAGCCAGAACAACACTGTGGTTTTTATATATATGATCCCACCTGCCTGCCTCTGTAGTTATCGTGAGAACGACGTTTAGAAGAACACATTTTGTATTTGCAGATGTAGAATGAGTCTTATTGTAAATTTGGCTCGGCTTTAGTCAGGTTTCGCGCTAAATATCAGGAATAAAAAAATGGGCAAATTTTGCCCTTCACTCAGATAAAATAACCCTTGTTCTCATCTTGACCAATTAAATTCCACCATTCAGAAACTTTTCTCCCATGTTGTTTTTCCTCCAGACTAACTTCAAATCAAAACAGTAATCAAATGGAGCTTGCTGAATTCTTTCTATGATAAACAGTAGAAATATCATTGCCGCGCATAGTTTCTGCACAAAAAATACCTAGCTTTTTCCATAAGCAGCTACACTAATTTACTTCTCTGCCGATGGTGTTGCATAAATGTATCTTGTGTGGAGAAAAACTATAGTTTCTCTCCCTTGAGTACTCGATTGAAGCAACAAATTTTGATTTACTTTTGACTTTCAATATCACACACAGTTGAAAGAGAAAAAAATGCTGATTTTTTGATGTGTGCATTTTGAAAATGCAGATTTCTAAAGGCTAAGGCACGCGCAAACACAAATGTAGCGTTTGTAAATGTAGCCCCTGGCTCTCCGCAAATACTGCCATCTGCTTTGCTTAATATAAGGAATTTGTAAAGATTTAAACTTTTACTTTTTGATACTTAAGTATTATTTAGAACCAAATAATGTCAGACTTTTACTCCAGTCGTATTTTACTGGGTGACTTTCACTTTAACTTGAGCAACGTTCTATTCAGGTATCTTTACTTTTACTCAACTATGACAACTGGGTACTTTCCCCACCACTGCTTATGAGATATGTGTTTTGTCAGATTCCACAAGGATACTTGGGGCGGCAGGGTAGCCTAGTGGTCAGACTAATAACCGAAAGGTTGAAAGTTCAAATCCCCGAGCTGACAAGGTACAAATCTGTCGTTCTGCCCCTGAACAGGCAGTTAACCCACTGCTAATAAGTGACTTAACTGACTTGCCTAGTTAAATAAAGGTTTAAAAAAATAAAACAAAGTTGTGGACACTACATCCCCACACTCCCTCAAGTCACCTTGATTTAGCACCTGTGTGTTTTATCACTTTCTTTATGGAAATATTTAGTGAAGTCTATGACAGTAGCTAAAACAAGGGGCTATAGCAGCACACAAGTAGACTAGAAATTCATGCTAGGGAGAAATTGGAGCGGGCGAGGAGGTCGTGGCCCCAGCCTTTAGGAAACTCGCTCTGCACCAAAACGCTGACACACACTCCCAGATATCTAGGGCATGGCTGGTCTTGACATTTTCCTCTGCCGTGTGGTCAGAGCCAGGCAACCATCATGACGTATAGCCTAGCATACACTCTCTAATTATCAAAGTTCCTAGACTAGCCCTAACTTCTCTTTTTCACAATAATCATTTCACAACTTAACTGAAGACAAAACGTCTTATACAAGAGGTATTCACACAAAGAGAAACCAAAGTGTTTCCAAAACCAACGCCAGCAGTCTGTTCGGTCCGAGACAGCAGCCTGTTCGGTCCGAGACAGCAGCCTGTTAAGCGGCCCGTTCGGTCCGAGCCAGCGGCCCGTTCGGTCCGAGCCAGCGGCCCGTTCGGTCCGCGGCCCGTTCGGTCCGAGCCAGCGGCCCGTTCGGTCCGAGACAGCGGCCCGTTCGGTCCGAGACAGCGGCCCGTTCGGTCCGAGACAGCGGCCCGTTCGGTCCGAGACAGCGGCCCGTTCGGTCCGAGACAGCAGCCTGTTCGAGATAGCCCTCAGCAGCAGAAGTGAGAGCTCATCAGTGAGAGCTCATTAGTGAGAGCTGTGAGATTCGTACATCCCAGTTCATCCCTAACCCTAGCATCATGTCCACTGTCCTCCACATCCCTAACCCTAGCATCATGTCCACTGTCCTCCTCCACATCCCTAACCCTAGCATCATGTCCACTGTCCTCCTCCACATCCCTAACCCTAGCATCATGTCCACTGTCCTCCTCCACATCCCTAACCCTAGCATCATGTCCACTGTCCTCCTCCACATCCCTAACCCTAGCATCATGTCCACTGTCCTCCTCCACATCCCTAACCCTAGCATCATGTCCACTGTCCTCCTCCACATCCCTAACCCTAGCATCATGTCCACTGTCCTCCTCCACATCCCTAACCCTAGCATCATGTCCACATCCCTAACCCTAGTCATGTCCACTGTCTCCTCCACATCCCTAACCCTAACATCATGTCCACTGTCCTCCTCCACATCCCTAACCCTAGCATCATGTCCACTGTCCTCCTCCACATCCCTAACCCTAGCATCATGTCCACTGTCCTCCTCCACATCCCTAACCCTAGCATCATGTCCACTGTCCTCCTCCACATCCCTAACCCTAGCATCATGTCCACTGTCCTCCTCCACATCCCTAACCCTAGCATCATGTCCACTGTCCTCCTCCACATCCCTAACCCTAGCATCATGTCCACTGTCCTCCTCCACATCCCTAACCCTAGCATCATGTCCACTGTCCTCCTCCACATCCCTAACCCTAGCATCATGTCCACTGTCCTCCTCCACATCCCTAACCCTAGCATCATGTCCACTGTCCTCCTCCACATCCCTAACCCTAGCATCATGTCCACTGTCCTCTACATCCCTAACACCATATCCACTATCCTCCACTCCTCTCTGCCCTTTAGTTTGTTCTGGACCAGAGGTGAGCCATTTCCCCTTTCTCACAGAAAACACACACACACACACACACACACACACACACACACACACACACACACACACACACACACACACACACACACACACACACACACACACACACACACACACACACACACACACACACACACACACACACACACACACACACACACACACACACACACACACACACACACTTTCCCAAGAGCATCAGGACTAAGGTCCTCTTGGAGCAATAGGATCCTGTGGTTCTAGTGATTAACTGAGCCATATCTTTCTTTTGGGACACCGGGACCTGGTCTGTGTGAAAGAGTGACTAAGCCCCCGCCGTTCACTTCCTGCCCAGCCTTTCCTCGGAATCAGTGAGAGATTTAGTCCTAACCATCTGGTAAATGCTATACTACTAGAAAATTCAAGAGACTGAATCAGAGCAGAGCTGTAGATGTGTCCAGAGGGAGAGAGAGAGAGCACTTATTGTAACTGACTACAATGAACTAACAACTTATAATTTATTCCCCATATTGACAGTTTCTCTGAGATCACATTCTCTGGAACTACACAGCTGTCTAGAGACAGCTGCTTCCCCTTGGTGTGTGTTACAGAATAACATACTGTAGCATAGAGGCATGCGAGTTCAAACTCTCTATACTAGAGGTCGACCGATTAATTAGGGCCAATTTCAAGTTTTCATAACAATCGTAAATCGGTATTTTTTGGGCACCGATTTGCTGTTTATTTTATTTTATCTTTATTTAACTAGGCAAGTCAAATAAGAACACATTCTTATTTTTAATGACGGCCTAGTAACTGTGGGTTAACTGCCTCGTTCAGGGGCAGAACAAGCTCGGGGGATCCAATCTTGCAACCTTACAGATACCTAGACCTGCCTCTTTCTCGTTGCACTCCATAAGGAGACTGCCTGTTACGTAAATGCAGTAAGCCAAGGTAAGTTGCTAGCTAGCATTAAACTTAAATCATAATCACTAGTTAACTAGACATGGTTGATGATATTACTAGATATTATCTAGCGTGTCCTGTGTTGCATATAATCTGAGTGAGCATACAAGCATAAAAGTATCTAAGTATCTGACTGTAGGCAAAGCATACACGTAAACATTCAAACAGCACTTTCGCGCGTTTGGCCAGCAGCTCTTCGTTGTGCGTCAAGCATTGCGCGGTTTATAACTTCAAGCCTATCAACTCCCGAGATGAGGCTTGTGTAACCGAAGTGAAATGGCTAGCTCGTTAGCACGCTAATTGTCACTAATTCCTATAATAACTACAATCTAATACTTGTTACCTGGGAATATTGAAGACTCATGTTAAAAGGAACCACCGGCTTTCATATGTTCTCATGTTCTGAGCAAGGAACTGAAACGTTAGCTTTCTTACATGGCACATATTGCACTTTTACTTTCTTCTCCAACACTTAGTTTTTGCAATATTTAAACCAAATTGAACATGTTTCATTATTTATTTGAGGCTATAAATTGATTTTATTGATGTATTATATTAAGTTAAAATAAGTGTTCATTCAGTATTGTTGTAATGGTCATTATTACAAATAAGTAAATAAAAATTGGCATCGGCTTTTGGGGGGGGGGGGGGTCTTCCAATAATCGGCATAGGCTTTGAAAAATCATAAAATCGGTCGACCTCTACTCTATACATCCGTTTTCACATCCTGTGTCTTCAATGTTCCGGTGACGCCTGTTTGGCAAGTTTCTTTGAAGCCTGTTTGACACAACAAGTCTAAATATGCCCGACGAATAGGTCTACATTTCTGCTCACTATTCATCTCTATTACCCTGCCGTGACTTTGTTTTTTCCTGTGGCTTGAATAAGCCTGTCAAGAGTAATGGAATTCGATATTCATGAAACCCTCCACCAGACTAATCCTTCGGCTCCTGTATGCGATGTGTCCTGTGGGAATAAGGTGTTATGATGGGAGAGTACATGGTGAGATGGCTAGAGGGAAGGAAATGAAGGCTTGGGACGTTTCTAAACATCAAATCCTTGCTACCTTCGTACTGGTTTCCTCAGTTCCTCCCAAAGCTCATTGGAGGAGGATTGATCTAAGGTACCTCCCTCTGACCTCCTCTTCCAATGAGCTTTGAGAGGAATTAAATATGAAACAAGGACAGAGGAAAATAATTCAGACAAAGTCACAGACTAAAATGGTAAATGAGACCAATCCAGCCCTAGACCAGAGGATGAGAGATATTAAATAAACATGGGCCTGTAAAGCTGATAATAATAATAATAATAATAATAATGTTTCTGCCATCTCTGTGATCTGTTTTTCTGGTGGGAGTAACCAACAGCAACATCGCCAGCCAACAAGACGACTAACCAACAGCAACATCGTCAGCCAACAAGACGAGTAACCCAACATGTTTCTAGCCAACAAGACGAGTAACCAACATCGCCAGCCAGCAAGACAAGTAAACAACATCACTAGCCAACAAGACAAGTAAAACAACATCAACATCACTAGCCAACAAGACAAGTAAACAACATCACTAGCCAACAAGACAAGTAAAACATCAACATCACTAGCCAACAAGACAAGTAAACAACATCAACATCACTAGCCAACAAGACAAGTAAACAATATCACTAGCCAACAAGACAAGTAAACAATATCACTAGCCAACAAGACAAGTAAACAACATCAACATCACTAGCCAACAAGACAAGTAAAACAACATCAACATCACTAGCCAACAAGACAAGTAAACAACATCACTAGCCAACAAGACAAGTAAACAACATCAACATCACTAGCCAACAAGACAAGTAAAACAACATCAACATCACTAGCCAACAAGACAAGTAAACAAACATCACTAGCCAACAAGACAAGTAAAACAACATCAACATCACTAGCCAACAAGACAAGTAAACAACATCAACATCACTAGCCAACAAGACAAGTAAACAATATCACTAGCCAACAAGACAAGTAAACAATATCACTAGCCAACAAGACAAGTAAACAACATCAACATCACTAGCCAACAAGACAAGTAAAACAACATCAACATCACTAGCCAACAAGACAAGTAAAACAACATCAACATCACTAGCCAACATGACAAGTAAACAACATCACTAGCCAACAAGACAAGTAAACAACATCACTAGCCTACAAGACAAGTAAACAACATCAACATCACTAGCCAACAAGACAAGTAAACAACATCACTAGCCAACAAGACAAGTAAACAACATCAACATCACTAGCCAACAAGACAAGTAAAACAACATCAACATCACTAGCCAACAAGACAAGTAAACAACATCAACATCACTAGCCAACAAGACAAGTAAACAACATCACTAGCCAACAAGACAAGTAAACAACATTAACATCACTAGCCAACAAGACAAGTAAACAACATCAACATCACTAGCCAACAAGACAAGTAAACAACATCACTAGCCAACAAGACAAGTAAACAACATTAACATCACTAGCCAACAAGACAAGTAAACAACATCACTAGCCAACAAGACAAGTAAACAACATCACTAGCCAACAAGACAAGTAAAACAACATCACTAGCCAACAAGACAAGTAAACAACATCAACATCACTAGCCAACAAGACAAGTAACATCACTAGCCAACAAGACAAGTAAACAACATTAACATCACTAGCCAACAAGACAAGTAAACAACATCACTAGCCAACAAGACAAGTAAACAACATTAACATCACTAGCCAACAAGACAAGTAAACAACATCACTAGCCAACAAGACAAGTAAACAACATCACTAGCCAACAAGACAAGTAAACAACATCACTAGCCAACAAGACAAGTAAACAACATCACTAGCCAACAAGACAAGTAAACAACATCACTAGCCAACAAGACAAGTAAACAACATCACTAGCCAACAAGACAAGTAAAAAACATCAACATCACTAGCCAACATGACAAGTAAACAACATCACTAGCCAACAAGACAAGTAAAACAACATCACTAGCCAACAAGACAAGTGAAACAACATCACTAGCCAACAAGACAAGTGAAACAACATCACTAGCCAACAAGACAAGTGAAACAACATCACTAGCCAACAAGACAAGTAAACAACATCACTAGCCAACAAGACAAGTAAACAACATCACTAGCCAACAAGACAAGTAAACAACATTAACATCACTAGCCAACAAGACAAGTAAACAACATCAACATCACTAGCCAACAAGACAAGTAAACAACATCACTAGCCAACAAGACAAGTAAACAACATTAACATCACTAGCCAACAAGACAAGTAAACAACATCACTAGCCAACAAGACAAGTAAACAACATCACTAGCCAACAAGACAAGTAAAACAACATCACTAGCCAACAAGACAAGTAAAACAACATCACTAGCCAACAAGACAAGTAAACAACATCAACATCACTAGCCAACAAGACAAGTAACATCACTAGCCAACAAGACAAGTAAACAACATTAACATCACTAGCCAACAAGACAAGTAAACAACATCACTAGCCAACAAGACAAGTAAACAACATTAACATCACTAGCCAACAAGACAAGTAAACAACATCACTAGCCAACAAGACAAGTAAACAACATCACTAGCCAACAAGACAAGTAAAACAACATCACTAGCCAACAAGACAAGTAAACAACATCACTAGCCAACAAGACAAGTAAACAACATCACTAGCCAACAAGACAAGTAAACAACATCACTAGCCAACAAGACAAGTAAACAACATCACTAGCCAACAAGACAAGTAAACAACATCACTAGCCAACAAGACAAGTAAACAACATCACTAGCCAACAAGACAAGTAAACAACATCAACATCACTAGCCAACATGACAAGTAAACAACATCACTAGCCAACAAGACAAGTAAAACAGCATCACTAGCCAACAAGACAAGTGAAACAACATCACTAGCCAACAAGACAAGTGAAACAACATCACTAGCCAACAAGACAAGTAAACAACATCACTAGCCAACAAGACAAGTAAACAACATCACTAGCCTATGTCAATCTACTGTCCCCCACCGAAGACTCCTTGCTTGTTTCATCACGTTGTTAAGAATTTATCATGACGGTCTTAATCCATAACCGTCTGGAACATAATTATAATTGTGCCAGCCCTAACGCGCACACACACACACACACACACACACACACACACACACACACACACACACACACACACACACACACACACACACACACACACACACACACACACACACACACACACACACACACACACACACACACACACACACACACAGAGAGAGAGTACAGAGGGGTAGGAGGGGAACTATTTTCAGATGGCACATTAAAAAGGGAAATCAATTAGAGCTCTGAAAAAAGCATCCCTGGGGCCACTGCATCACACCACACCCCTCTACACACAGACATCTGCCTGCTTCGGTAAGGATATCTAGCAAGGCTCTCAAGCAATCTGTGTGGAGTGTGTTTTTGTGCAGGGTGAGGAGCAACGCAGCAACGACCTTCTGGAGCAACGAAGACGAGAGAAAGGAAAAACCGAGGGAGGGGTACAAAGACTCCACGCATGAATGGGTATGCTGCGTCAGTGTATCTGTGCTGCATCAGTGTGTCTGTGCTGCATCAGTGTATCTGTGCTGCGTCAGTGTGTCTGTGCTGCGTCAGTGTGTCTGTGCTGCGTCAGTGTGTCTGTGCTGCGTCAGTGTGTCTGTGCTGCGTCAGTGTGTCTGTGCTGCGTCAGTGTGTCTGTGCTGCATCAGTGTGTCTGTGCTGCGTCAGTGTGTCTGTGCTGCGTCAGTGTGTCTGTGCAGCGTCAGTGTGTCTGTGCAGCGTCAGTGTGTCTGTGCAGCGTCAGTGTGTCTGTGCTGCGTCAGTGTATCTGTGCTGCGTCAGTGTGTCTGTGCTGCGTCAGTGTGTCTGTGCAGCATCAGTGTGTCTGTGCTGCGTCAGTGTGTCTGTGCTGCATCAGCGTGTCTGCGCTGCGGCGGCGTGCGTGTCTGCGCTGCGCCGGCGTGCGTGTCTGCGCTGCGGCGGCGTGCGCGTCTGCGCTGCGCCGGCGTGCGCGTCTGCGCTGCGCCAGCGTGTGCGTCTGCGCTGCGCCAGCGTGTGTGTCTGTGCTGCGCCAGCGTGTCTGTGCTGCGCCGGTGTGGGTATTTCTTTGGATGGCGCTGTCTCTTACCTGATGCGTGTCCGTGGGGGAGCAGGGAGAGGAGGAGGAAGAGGATTGCAGACGTAGCCAGCCTGTGGACTGGAGAGGTAGAGGAGGCCAGGGCTCTCGTCTCACACAATACCATTCCATCACTCATCTTTTCCCCTGGAAACTCTACAGTCCTCAAAGCCTTAACCTGCAGGGCAGGGGAGACAAATTAGTACAGTATCAACATACAGCAACGATTACATAACAGAGAGAACGTGAGAGAAACAGAGGCAGAGAGAGAGGATTTATTCTGCAGTCTGAACTCTCTGCAACACATTTCAGTTGGATTACTAATCCAGAGGATGGTAGATTGACAGTGTGTGTGTAGCGCGCTGACCTCCTCAGGAGGAGAGAGAGAGAGATGCCAAGAGGTGACCATAGAGACGAGTCCCCTCAGCCAGCTGGTCCCGAGGCTCAATTCACTAACTTCTACCACCCAACCAAGGCTGTGTCTAGATTTGACAGTTCATGCAGCTTTAGTAGTCTGAACATAGGGCTCTCTGAACATAGGGCTCTCTGTTTATCTAGGTAAGTCAGTTAAGAACAAATTCTTATTTACAATGACGGCCTACCCCGGCCAAACCTGGACGACGCTGGGCCAATTGTGCGTCGCCCTATTGGACTCCCAATCACGGCCGGTTGTGATACAGCCTGGATTCGAACCAGGGTTTCTGTAATGACGCCTCAAGCACTAAAATGCAGTGCCTAAAGACCGCTGCAACATACCCTGGAGTGGGCTACCATGTCTACAGTGTCCAGAATCTCTTTTCCTGCACTACATTCAAATGCCAGCTATGCATCCTAAAAACAGTGGAATAAACTAAATATGGTAACACAACAACTGATGTAGCTAACTACTGTAACGAACTAGCCAGCAAACAACGCTAAAGGGGTTTCATAACTCGCTCCTCCCACGCTAAGAATAGATTTCCTCCACCGTTATAGTGAAAAGGGTTTCTCTCAGTCCCAACACGCATACATTTTCTGGAGACTTGTGGGAGGAGTGCTGATGACGTCGCCCAATGTGCTTCCGGTAGCCAGAAAAGCGCCCAGGCGGTGGAGAAGACAACACATCACCTCCTGATGTGGTCCGATCTGAACACAATCAGACCACAAAACCACTTGTCAAATTAAAATCAAACTTTAGTCACACGCGCCGAATACAACAAGTGTAGACTTTACTGTTAAATGTTTTACTTACAAGCCCTTAACCAACAGTGCTGTTCAAGAAGAGTTAAAAAAATATTTACCAAATAAAATAAAATCAAAAAAAATTATAAAAAATAACAATAACAAGGCTATATACAGGGGGTACCGATACAGAGTCATTGTGTGGGGGTACAGGTTAGTTGAGGTAATTTGTTCATGTAGGTGGGGTTGAAGTGACTATGCATAGATAATAAACAGCGAGTAGCAGCAGTGTACAGTGGTCATTTGATTAATTGTTCATCAGTCTCATGGCTGGGGGGTAGAAGCTGTTAAGGAGCCTCTTGGTCCTAGACTTGGTGCTCCGGTACCACTTGTTGTGCGGTAGCAGAGAGAACAGTCTATGACCTGGGTGACTGGAGTCTCTGACATTTTGATGGGCTGGTTTGTGCGTCTAGACTAGAGGTCGACCGGTAATGATTTTTCAAAGCCGATACAGATTATTGGAGGACCAAAAAAAGATGATACCGATTAAATCGAGAACTGTTTTTTAATATTTATTTGCAAGAATGACAATTACAACAATACTGAATCAACATTTATTTTAACTTAATATAATACATCAATAAAATCAATTTAGCCTCCAATAAATAATGAAACATGTTCAATTTGGTTTAAATAATGCAAAAACACAGTGTTGGAGAAGAAAGTAAAAGAGCAATATGTGCCATGTAAGAAAGCTAACGTTTAAGTTCCTTGCTCAGAACATGAGAACATATGAAAGCTGGTGGTTCCTTTTAACATGAGTCTTCAATATTCCCAGGTAAACAGTATTAGGTTGTAGTTATTATAGGAATTATAGGACTATTTCTCTCTATACGATTTGTATTTTATATACCTTTGACTATAGGCACTTTAGTATTGCCAGTGTAACAGTATAGCTTCCGTCCCTCTCCTCGCTCCTACCTGGGCTTGAACCAGGAACACAACGACAATAGCCACCCTCGAAGCAGCGTGACCCATGCAGAGCAAGGGGAACAACCACTCCAAGTCTCAGAGCGAGTGACGTTTGAAACGCTATTAGAGCGC
The DNA here is from genome assembly GCF_021184085.1 of Oncorhynchus gorbuscha. Taxonomy (NCBI): domain Eukaryota; kingdom Metazoa; phylum Chordata; class Actinopteri; order Salmoniformes; family Salmonidae; genus Oncorhynchus; species Oncorhynchus gorbuscha. Next base: position 75,979,543 of record NC_060186.1, on the reverse strand, counting down.
ACCCCGTTAACTAGCTCGCCATTTCACATCGGTTACACCAGCCTCATCTCGGGAGTTGATAGGCTTGAAGTCATAAACAGCGCAATGCTTGAAGCACAGGGAAGAGTTGCTGGCCAAACGCACGAAAGTGCTGTTTGAATGATTGTTTACGAGCCTGCTGCTGCCCACCACCGCTCAGTCAGACTGCTCTATCAAATCATAGACTTAGTTATAACATAATAACACACAGAAATACGAGCCTTAGTTTCTGGATTTGACCATATTAATGACCTATCATTTCGAAAACAAAACGTTTATTCTTTCAGAGAAATACGGAACCTTTCCGTGTTTTATCTAACAGGTGGCATCCCTAAGTCTAAATATTCCTGATAAATTGCACAACCTTCAATGTTATGTCATAATTACGTAAAATTCTGGCAAATTAGTTTGCAACGAGCAAGGCGGCCCAAACTGTTGCATATACCCTGACTGGCGTGCAAGAGAAGTGACACAATTTCACCTGGTTAATATTGCCTGCTAACCTGGATTTCTTTTAGCTAAATATGCAGGTTTAAAAATACATACTTCTGTGTATTGATTTTAAGAAAGGCATTGATGTTTATGGTTAGGTACAGTCGTGCAACAATTGTGCTTTTTTCGCAAATGCGCTTTTGTTAAATCATCCCCCAGCATTGCATCGATTATATGCAACGCAGGACAGGCTAGATAAACTAGTAATATCATCAACCATGTGTAGTTGACTAGTGATTATGATTGATTGATTGTTTTTTATAAGATAAGTTTAATGCTAGCTAGCAACTTACCATGGCTTCTTACTGCATTTGTAGTTAACTGTAAGGTTGCAAGATTGAATCCCCGAGCGGACAAGGTAAAAATCTGTTGTTCTGCCCCTGAGCAAGTCAGTTAACCCACTGTTCCCCTGAGCAAGGCAGTTAACCCACCGTTCCCCTGAGCAAGGCAGTTAACCCACCGTTCCCCTGAGCAAGGCAGTTAACCCACCGTTCCCCCGCGCAAGGCAGTTAACCCACCGTTCCCCTGAGCAAGGCAGTTAACCCACCGTTCCCCCGAGCAAGGCAGTTAACCCACCGTTCCCCTGAGCAAGGCAGTTAACCCACCGTTCCCCTGAGCAAGGCAGTTAACCCACCGTTCCCCTGAACAAGGCAGTTAACCCACCGTTCCCCTGAGCAAGGCAGTTAACCCACCGTTCCCCTGAGCAAGGCAGTTAACCCACCGTTCCCCTGAGCAAGGCAGTTAACCCACCGTTCCCCTGAGCAAGGCAGTTAACCCACCGTTCCCCTGAGCAAGGCAGTTAACCCACCGTTCCCCTGAGCAAGGCAGTTAACCCACCGTTCCCCTGAGCAAGGCAGTTAACCCACCGTTCCCCTGAGCAAGTCAGTTAACCCACCATTCCCCTGAACAAGGCAGTTAACCCACCGTTCCCCTGAGCAAGGCAGTTAACCCACCGTTCCCCGAGCAAGGCAGTTAACCCACCGTTCCCTGAGCAAGGCAGTTAACCCACCGTTCCCCTGAGCAAGGCAGTTAACCCACCGTTCCCCTGAGCAAGTCAGTTAACCCACCGTTCCCCTGAGCAAGGCAGTTAACCCACCGTTCCCCTGAGCAAGGCAGTTAACCCACCGTTCCCAAAATACAGTTAACCCACCGTTCCCCGCGAAAGGCAGTTAACCCAATCGTTCCCCCGCGCAAAAAGTTAACCCACCGTTCCCCTGAGCAAGGCAGTTAACCCACCGTTCCCCTGAGCAAGGCAGTTAACCCACCGTTCCCCTGAGCAAGTCAGTTAACCCACCGTTCCCCCGTGTGAAGGCAGTTAACCCACCGCCCAGAACAAGGCAGTTAACCCACCGTTCCCTGAGCAAGGCAGTTAACCCACCGTTCCCCTGAGCAAGGCAGTTAACCCACCGTTCCCCCCGAGCAAGGCAGTTAACCCACCGTTCCCCGAGCAAGGCAGTTAACCCACCGTTCCCCCGAGCAAGGCAGTTAACCCACCGTTCCCCGAGCAAGGCAGTTAACCCACCGTTCCCCTGAGCAAGGCAGTTAACCCACCGTTCCCCTGAGCAAGGCAGTTAACCCACTGTTCCCCTGAACAAGGCAGTTAACCCACTGTTCCCCTGAACAAGGCAGTTAACCCACCGTTCCCCTGAGCAAGGCAGTTGACGCACCGTTCCCCTGAGCAAGGCAGTTGACCCACTGTTCCCCGGTAGGCCATCATTGTAAATAAGAATTTGTTCTTAACTGACTTGCCGAGTTAAATAAAGGTTGTAGTTGTTTTTATATTTATTTTTATTAAAATCGGCCAAATCGGCATCCCAAAATACAGATTTCCGATTGTTGTGAAAACTTGAAAATCGGCCCTAATTAAAAATCGGCCATTCCGATGAATCGGTCGACCTCTAGTCTCTTCTTTTCAATGCAATCTTCGTATTCTGATAGCAGAAGCCACATGTGAGTGTGAAGTGTAGACAGGACCAAAGCCTCAGGACAACTCAGAAAAATCTGGCGAAATTATCACTAAGCAAAAAAAAAAAAACTAAAATATATCACCTATTAGAATGAAACCATGACAAATAAAAATACATGCGATTTGGCACTAAAACACGAGTGTACAAGGAGCTAGACTATCTGACCACTATGACTGATAGTGGTTTTCTATGTTTTATTTATTTATTTTTATTTTACCTTTATTTAAATAGGCAAGTCAGTTAAGAACAAATTCTTATTTACAATGACGGCCTAGGTTAACTGTTTACATACCCTACATTACTCATCTCATATGTATATACTGTACTCGATACCATCTACTGCATCTTGCCTATGACGTTCTGTACCATCACTCATTCATATATCTTTATGTACATATTCTTATCCCTTTACACTTGTGTGTGTATAAGGTAGTAGTTTTGGAATAGTTAGGTTAGATTACTGGTTGGTTATTACTGCATTGTCGGAACTAGAAGCACAAGCATTTCGCTGCACTCGCATTAACATCTGCTAACCATGTATATGTTTCAAATACATTCGATTTGATTTGTTCAGGGGCAGAATCGGGGATATGACCTTTCATCCTTTCGGTTACTTTCGGTCCAATGCTCTAACCACTAGGCTACCCTGCCGCCCCTGAGCACGGTTTGGCCATAGAGACTGGTCCTTACAGGCAAACCTGGCAGCCCAGAGATCATTATGCCCCCAGGAAGAGATCTATTTGATTATTCATATTAGCATATTCTGTGTTGTAATTGCTGTTAATACGAGTACCAACATCACTGTTATCGCTTCATTACAAACAGTCTGGTATATTCCCGTCTTTGGCCATCGTTCTTATATATGTTTACTTTGAAAGGAAAACACTTCCATTGTCAATGTCAATAAAGTAAACTGAATTGAGAGAGTCAAAGAGAGCGAGAAAGTCCTGTTTACACTCTGACAGTATCAGAGACAGACAGAGGCCTACGTATCGTTACATTAGCTCTCCCATTACAGAACACATCAGTTTCATCACCATCAGCTTGAAAACTTCCTCTGATCTCTGCTGTGGTCTGCTCACACTGCTGCTGTCACACTAAAAACAGACTTTCTGAACTGTGGAGGACTACACTGGGAAATATAATATGCTAGCTATATTAATATGCTAGCTAATCTACTGGGATGGACGAGAAATATGTCAAGGTAAGAAAAAAAAAGGGGGAAAAGAGAGTGAGACTCGACAGTAAAACAAGAACACAGACATTGGAGCTGAGGGCACAGAGAGAGACGAGGAAAGACAGAGAGAGACAGCGGGACAGAGAGCAAGAGAGAGAGACGGCGAGAGAGAGACAGAGACAGCGGGACAGAGAGCAAGAGAGAGAGAAGGCGAGAGACAGACAGCGAGAGAGAGAGACAGACAGCGAGAGAGAGAGACAGACAGCGAGAGAGAGAGAGACAGCGAGAGAGAGAGACGGCGAGAGAGAGACGGCGAGAGAGAGACGGCGAGAGAGAGAGACGGCGAGAGAGAGACGGCGAGAGAGAGACGGCGAGAGAGAGACGGCGAGACAGAGAGAGAGACAGACAGCGAGAGAGACAGACAGCGAGAGAGTGAGAGACACAGTGGGACAGAGAGAGAGGGAGCAGTAGTGACTTCCAGTATTCAGAGCAGAAGCGGAAATCCCGCCGCCCCATCCACCAGCCCCCCCCAATCCACCCCCCCCCACCACCACCCCCCAATCCACCACCACCCCCCAATCCACCACCACCCCCCAATCCACCACCACCCCCCCAATCCACCAGCTCCCCCCCCCAATCCTCCAGCCCCCAGTCCTGAACCCAGAGGGGAAATTAACCGTTGGGTTCCAAGAAACAGCTGGGGATGAAGAGAAGAAAGGAGCAAAGTCAGCAGAGAGAGAGAGATGTTTTACAGTTAAACCCCTTTAAACCAGCAGGGCCTGAGTGAGCCCTCCCAGAGAAACAACCCGTAACACTATTGCTCTAGGGGTGAAAACAAAAACAGACAAATCAAATCCACATCCAGGAATCAAGGTCATTAAAACACAAATGAGATCCAGGTGCAGAACCTTGATTGCTAGACTAGGGAGCGATAGCCTAGCGCTAGGCTGCTTTAGTCATTAGTCAGCAGGCATTGGCGGAAGCCTGGCAGGCAGCGTACCTCAGGAGAGAGAGGGCAGCGGGTCCATTAGCTCAGACAGCCAGTAGTCAGAGCCAGCCTGCTGATCTGGTAGCTATTGATAGCCATAAGCTAATAGCATGGTTACTGAACATAACAGTAGCAAGCTATCCCTGCAGGCCAGGCAGCATGCCTTAGGAGAGTAGAGGGCAGCCTGCTGAGCGCCTTGTAGCTGCTAGCTAATAGCATGGCGCTGCTAGCTAGCTAACAGCATGGCGCTGCTAGCATGGAGCTGCTAGCATGGAGCTGCTAGCATGGAGCTGCTAGCATGGAGCTAACAGCATGGAGCTAACAGCATGGAGCTGCTAGATAATAGCATGGCGCTGCTAGCTAACAGCATGGAGCTGCTAGCATGGAGCTGCTAGCATGGAGCTAACAGCATGGAGCTGCTGAGCTGAATAGAACAGAGGAGGAGGGAAATGTGATTGGCTCCTGTTTTTGCTTGCATTAGAATGGAGGCCTGGTAGGTAACAACACAAGACTGGCACAGACCTAGTGGCAAGACACACATGCCTGATGGCGACACTCAGAAAAATGGCTGGTGGAAGGTGGCAGAGAGTGACGCATGGGCCTTTGGCAAGGACTACGTTGGCACAGTGGCACTGCATCATGCCAAGAGGCCAGTCTGAACAGAACAACAATCCATCTGGCTAGAAGTATGGCCAACAGAAAGAAAAACAGTCAAATGTTGGGTGTTATCGTTATCAGTGCATTGGTTGCACTTGTAATGCACTGCAGGATATAATGAAAAGCTTTTGTTGACGCAGATGGGACAAGATGGCCCCGCCTCTCTAATCGACAACAAACAAACACAAAATCTACATCAACTGTTATATTGTGTTAGTTCAAAGGAGCTCTTCAGATGTAGCCTAGCTGGTTGTACGACTGTTTGACAGTGTTTGCAAAGCAGTGAAGCTGCTATAGCAGAGACTGTGATCTGTGAAGGTACGCCCAAAGCAGTGAAGCCGCTATAGCAGAGACTGAGATCTGTGAAGGTAACGCCCAAAGCAGTGAAGCTGCTATAGCAGAGACTGAGATCTGTGAAGGTAACGCCCAAAGCAGTGAAGCTGCTATAGCAGAGACTGTGATCTGTGAAGGTAACGCCCAAAGCAGTGAAGCTGCTATAGCAGAGACTGAGATCTGTGAAGGTAACGCCCAAAGCATTGAAGCTGCTATAGCAGAGACTGAGATCTGTGAAGGGAAGCCCAAAGCAGTGAAGCTGCTATAGCAGAGACTGTGATCTGTGAAGGTAACGCCCAAAGCAGTGAAGCTGCTATAGCAGAGACTGAGATCTGTGAAGGGAAGCCCAAAGCAGTGAAGCTGCTATAGCAGAGACTGAGATCTGTGAAGGGAAGCCCAAAGCAGTGAAGCCGCTATAGCAGAGACTGAGATCTGTGAAGGGAAGCCCAAAGCAGTGAAGCTGCTATAGCAGAGACTGAGATCTGTGAAGGGAAGCCCAAAGCAGTGAAGCTGCTATAGCAGAGACTGAGATCTGTGAAGGGAAGCCCAAAGCAGTGAAGCTGCTATAGCAGAGACTGAGATCTGTGAAGGTAACGCCCAAAGCAGTGAAGCTGCTATAGCAGAGACTGAGATCTGTGAAGGGAAGCCCAAAGCAGTGAAGCTGCTATAGCAGAGACTGAGATCTGTGAAGGGAAGCCCAAAGCAGTGAAGCTGCTATAGCAGAGACTGAGATCTGTGAAGGGAAGCCCAAAGCAGTGAAGCTGCTATAGCAGAGACTGAGATCTGTGAAGGTAACACCCAAAGCAGTGAAGCTGCTATAGCAGAGACTGAGATCTGTGAAGGGAAGCCCAAAGCAGTGAAGCTGCTATAGCAGAGACTGAAGTCTAAGGATGTGGAAAAGTAAATCCAAACCTATTAAATCCAAGGTTGTGAAATCCTTCCAACACAAAGCAGCCCGATTAGCCTGTAGCCGAACTACATTAAGATTGCCAGGAGAACCTCTTATACTTCCTTCTCTTGTGCAAAATCTATTTTTCTCCTTTATATTCCTAAAATCATCTGACCTCATGTGTCTCCTCCATAGTCTTCTTGTCCTCTGCAGAGGCACGTAACCAAAGGTTACCAGGAGGCATGGACACGTGCTGCGTGATCGATTCACTCTAGGATGATGGTGTCACCACACCTGCTACTTTAGATTGGATTACACTGATTGGTGTTAATGATAATAACTGTGTGATAAGAGTTTTTTTTTGTAATAAACACATTAAAAGTTGCAATAACCTTAATATTACTCTGCTTCTATTGGCCCAACCTTTCCGTTGAGCTCTCAGCTGGCCCGTCATCAAAGCATTCTAAGAATAGTTCTGGTCTCTGTCATCCAGTTTCACCTTACACACAATGACAATAGAAATGAATGTTTCCTGGTTTGATACGGCCAGGAATAGACCCATCTTCACAGTTTGTTTCTGTTGACAGACTGGTTTGTTCAAACTTCCTTAATAAATAAAAATAAAAACACTCTGGCCCACACAATACAGCCACTGCTGAAAACAGATATCTGACTGGAAATTAATTGGTAGAAAAACAACAAATACCGATAGCATCAAAACAAAATTATGAAAATAAATCAATTTAGGCTAGATATCTGAATTGGTGCCCACGACAGATGTTATTCTGGATGTCGTGTAGTAAACTAGTTAATTAACTTACAACCCATGTAGTCAGACGAAACAGAGTATCTATGTTAAACAATGTTATGTGCAGCAGGCTAGCCCAACACGAGCATGCTAGCCCAACACGAACATGCTAGCCCAACACGAACATGCTAGCCCAACACGAACATGCTAGCCCAACACGAGCATGCTAGCACAACACTAGCAGGTTAGCCCAACACGAGCATGCTAGCTAGCACAACACGAGCATGCTAGCCCAACACGAGCAGGCTAGCACAACACGAGCATGCTAGCACAACACGAGCATGCTAGCACAACACGAGCATGCTAGCACAACACGAGCAGGCTAGCCCAACACGAGCAGGCTAGCCCAACACGAGCATGCTAGCACAACACGAGCATGCTAGCACAACACGAGCATGCTAGCCCAAACATCAGCAGGCTAGCACAACACTAGCTAGCACGTACATGCTAGCTAGTACCCATCTTCTAATTCTATATATATATATATATATATATATATATATATATATATATATATATATATATATATATATATATATATATATATATGCCATTTAGCAGACGCTTTTATCCAAAGCGACTTACAGTCATGTGTGCATACATTCTACGTATGGGTCTAAATGACATTTCACCAACCATGCCATTTGTGGCGGTAACATGCTATCCTCTCTGGCACAATTCCACATCCTGTCTCATCTCGTATGTCTCACAGCGTCTGTGGTGTGAGAAGGGATCTGCTGGATCCAGACTATTAAAATCTGATCTTGGGCCTGTCCCAAATGGCACCCTATTCCCTGTATAGTCTAATGCACTAATTTTGACCATGGCCCATAGGGTTCCAGTCAAAAGTAGTGCACTATATATGAAAAGTAGTGCACTATATATGAAAAGTAGTGCACTTTATATGAAAAGTAGTGCACTATATATGAAAAGTAGTGCACTTTATAGGGAGCCATTTGGACTCAGCCTTCTGTCTGGGTAAGAGGGAATAACTCCCAGAACTACTCTACTGTAATCAGATTGCTGCTGTAAATCAGATTACAAACTCAGCAAAAACCTGGGTAGAAAATGGTGTCTAATCTTGAAAAGTGGACAATTCTTACTGTCCACTACTCTTATTTAATTTAGTCCTCCGTGTTGGAGCGTGAAGCCTAAGATTTTCACTGTACCCTGCAATCACACCTGCAACCCTGTACATGTGACCATTAAACACTGTGAATCGGACCAACTCTGCCCTCAGAAGTAGGCCTTGTGTTGTCAGTCAACAAGAAGAGTGAAAATAGTCTAGTCCTCCTGGTCATGAGGTCTCTAACTAGTCATGTCAGCCTAATGTACACTACTGTTCAAACGTCTGGGAACACAGATAGCAGGGGAGAGAAGGCATGTGTCTAGGGAACACAGAGAGCAGGGGAGAGAAGGCATGTGTCTAGGAAACACAGAGAGCAGTGGAGAGAAGGCATGTGTCTAGGAAACACAGAGAGAGCAGGGGAGAGAAGGCATGTGTCTAGGAACACAGAGAGAGCAGGGGAGAGAAGGCATGTGTCTAGGAAACACAGAGAGCAGGGGAGAGAAGGCATGTGTCTAGGAACACAGAGAGCAGGGGAGAGAAGGCATGTGTCTAGGAAACACAGAGAGAGCAGGGGAGAGAAGACATGTGTCTAGGAAACACAGAGAGAGCAGGGGAGAGAAGGCATGTGTCTAGGAACACAGAGAGCAGGGGAGAGAAGGCATGTGTCTAGGAAACACAGAGAGCAGGGGAGAGAAGGCATGTGTCTAGGAACACAGAGAGAGCAGGGGAGAGAAGGCATGTGTCTAGGAAACACAGAGAGCAGGGGAGAGAAGGCATGTGTCTAGGAAACAGAGAGAGAGCAGGGGAGAGAAGGCATGTGTCTAGGAACACAGAGAGAGCAGGGGAGAGAAGGCATGTGTCTAGGAAACACAGAGAGCAGGGGAGAGAAGGCATGTGTCTAGGAACACAGAGAGAGCAGGGGAGAGAAGGCATGTGTCTAGGAAACACAGAGAGCAGGGGAGAGAAGGCATGTGTCTAGGAAACACAGAGAGCAGGGGAGAGAAGGCATGTGTCTAGGGAACACACAGAGAGCAGGGGAGAGAAGGCACGTGTCTAGGAACACAGAGAGCAGGGGAGAGAAGGCATGTGTCTAGGAACACAGAGAGCAGGGGAGAGAAGGCACGTGTCTAGGAACACAGAGAGCAGGGGAGAGAAGGCATGTGTCTAGGAAACACAGAGAGCAGGGGAGAGAAGGCACGTGTGTCTAGGAAACAGAGAGGGAGAGAAGGCATGTGTCTAGGAAACAGAGAGAGCAGGGGAGAGAAGGCACGTGTCTAGGAAACACAGAGAGCAGGGGAGAGAAGGCATGTGTCTAGGAAACACAGAGAGAGCAGGGGAGAGAAGGCACTCAGTGTCTGCAGTGAAGAGATTGCACAGAGAGCAGGGATGGAACTGATGGAGCTGATGGAGCTGATGGAGCCAGGCTGTCTGAGGAACACAGAGAGCCCAGAGAAAGAGAGATGGAGGCATGTGATCTATCCGATTTTTGAAACAGAGCACTCAGTGTGCCAGGGAACTGCATGAATTGATAAACACCACATTATATGGGGTTAGTGTTCCCAGATTGCCATCTGATAGGTCTGACTAATGTCTTGAATTCAGCCCTCTGCTCTGATGGAACTGATGGAGCTGATGGAGCTGATGGAGCCAGGCTGTGGCTGAGGGAAAAGGGAGAGAGAGCCCAGAGAAAGAGAGATGGAGAGATAGCCCATGATCACGACTCTGATCCGATTTTTGTGAAGAGCTTTCCACTAGATGTTGGAACATCTGAACATCAAGGCTTTCACATTTGGAACATTACTGCTATAACAGCCTCCAGTCTTCTGGGAAGCATAAGATGTTGGAACTTATCTTTCATATCAAGCAAGATTTTGGAACATAAATAAATAAATAAATGTTGGAACATTACTGCACATTGATAAACAACATTACTGCTATAACAGCCTCCAGTCTTCTGGGAAGGCTTTCCACTAGTGTTCCCACATGGCCATATCTCCATGTTTACAGCACTGGATGTTGAACATTACTGAAAAGCCTCCACTTCTGGGAAGGCTTTCCAAGATGTAACACATGGTCTAACAGCCTCCATTCTGGGAAGGCATGCTGTTGGAACATTACTGCTAAAACCTGTGTGGAATGGAAGAAGACCAAAGGCCACTGAAATAGGATAAAGCTGGTTAAATCTGTGTACAGTGAGTGTGTTTTGCAATTGAGAAATTATTCTGGGAAGGCTTTCCACTAGATGGGAACATTGACAGTTTTGGGAAGGCCAGATCTTGGAACATCTGAAAATAACATATAGATGTTGGAACATGACCAAAAGTGTTTCCACTAGATGGAACACCCTCCACTCTTCTGGGAAGGCTTTCCACTAGATGTTGGAACATTACTGCTATAACAGCCTCCACTCTTCTGGGAAGGCTTTCCACTAGATGTTGCATTACTAAACAGCCTCCAGTCTTCTGGGAAGGCTTTCCACTAGATGTTGGAACATTACTGCTATAACAGCCTCCAGTCTTCTGGGAAGGCTTTCCACTAGATGTTGGAACATTACTGCTATAACAGCCTCCAGTCTTCTGGGAAGGCTTTCCACTAGATGTTGGAACATTACTGCTATAACAGCCTCCAGTCTTCTGGGAAGGCTTTCCACTAGATGTTGGAACATTACTGCTATAACAGCCTCCACTCTTCTGGGAAGGCTTTCCACTAGATGTTGGAACATTACTGCTATAACAGCCTCCAGTCTTTCTGGGAAGGCTTTCCACTCTTCTGGGAGATGTTGGAACATTACTGCTATCTGCTAACAGCCTCCAGTCTTCTGGGAAGGCTTTCCACTAGATGTTGGAACATTACTGCTATAACAGCCTCCACTCTTCTGGGAAGGCTTTCCACTAGATGTTGGAACATTACTGCTATAACAGCCTCCACTCTTCTGGGAAGGCTTTCCACTAGATGTTGGAACATTACTGCTATAACAGCCTCCAGTCTTCTGCGAAGGCTTTCCACTAGATGCTTTCCACTAGATGTTGGAACATTACTGCTATAACAGCCTCCAGTCTTCTGCGAAGGCTTTCCACTAGATGTTGGAACATTACTGCTATAACAGCCTCCACTCTTCTGGGAAGGCTTTCCACTAGATGTTGGAACATTGCTGCTATAACAACCTCCAGTCTTCTGGGAAGGCTTTCCACTAGATGTTGGAACATTACTGCTATAACAGCCTCCAGTCTTCTGGGAAGGCTTTCCACTAGATGTTGGAACATTACTGCTACAACAACCTCCACTCTTCTGGGAAGGCTTTCCACTAGATGTTGGAACATTACTGCTATAACAGCCTCCACTCTTCTGGGAAGGCTTTCCACTAGATGTTGGAACATTACTGCTATAACAGCCTCCAGTCTTCTGGGAAGGCTTTCCACTAGATGTTGGAACATTGCGGCGGGGACTTGCTTCCATTCAGCCACAAGAGCGTTAGTGACGTCGGACACTGATGTTGGGGCGATTTGGCCTGGCTCACAGTCGGCGTTCCAATTCATCCCAAAGGTGTTCGATGGGGTTGAGGTCAGGGTTCTGTGCAGGCCGGTCAAGTTCCAACATCTAGTAGAAAGCTTTCCCAGAAGACTGGAGGTTGTTGTAGCAGCACCTTCCCCAAACTGCTGCCACAAAGTTGGAAGCACAGAATCGTCTAGAATGTCAATTGTAGGCTGTAGCGTTAATTATTTCCCTTCGCTGAAACAAAGAGGCCTAGCACAAACAATGAAAAGCAGCCCCAGACCATTATTCCTCCTCCACCAAACTTTATAGTTGGCACTATGCATTTCGGGCATGGTGATCTTAGGCTTGTGTGCAGCTGCTCAGCCATGGAAACCCATTTCAGGAAGCTCCCGACAAACATTTATTGTGCTGATGACGTTACTTCCAGAGGCAGTTTGGAACTCAGAAGTGAGTGTTACAACTGAGGACAGATTTTGTACACGCTACACACTTCCGCACTCAGCGGTCCCCATTCTGTGACCTTAAAAAGTTTCTACTTCACAATAACAGCACTTACAGTTGACCGGGGCGGCTCTAGCAGGGTAGAAATTTGACTGAACTGACTCGTTGGAAAGGTGGCATGCTTTGAAAGACTCGGAGCTCTTCAGTAAGGCCATTCTACTACCCGTGTTTGTCTATGGAGATTGCATGGCTATGCTGGATTTATACACCGGTCATCAATGGGTGTGGCTGAAATAGCTGAATCCACTAATTTGAAGGGGTGTCCACAAAGTGTGTGTGTGTATGTGTATGTGTAAAGCGTCTGCTAAATGGCATATATTATTATTATTATTATTATTATTATAGTGTAAGTATGTTATTCTCTAACCTCAGTAATGTCCTGGGTAGTAGTACGTTATTCTCTATCCACTAATTTAAAGGGGTGTCCACATACTGGTGTATATATAGTGTATGAGGCCGTTGGACCTTTAAGCAGTAACACTCCTTAAAAGCATTAAACACACCAAGAATCACACTGCCGATAGGAACTTATCACAGTGGGTGAGACAGGTACGCCCGATGGCGACACTCACAGAAATAGACCATAGAGTAAGTATACACATAGGCCTATTCCTGGGAGAAACACACACACACACATGGCGACCCTTGATAATCAGGTCCGGTACCCTCCTGCCATCACCTTTCCTTTCTGTTCCCAGTGGAGAGGCAACAGTGTCACCTGCATGCAGGCTGGTGGGAGGTGGCAGAGGGTGACGCATGGGCCTTTGGCAAGAACTACGTTGGCACAGTGGCACTGCATCATGCCAAGAGGCTAAGTCTGAACAGAACAACAACCCGTCTGGCTAGAAGTACGGCCTTATCACAGTGGCCGGTGTACCTGCTGTGTGCCGACCCGGTTCTACCGGTTCTACTTGTTGAATCAAAATGTTCGTCAGTGGCCAACAACTCGACTTCGAGCCAATCAGAGAACACAAACCCCCATGTGCAGGAACAAAATATATATATTTTTTAGAGTGGGAATTTTCTCCGTACGTTCATAGATGAGCTAGTCACACTTGTTATGCAATGTAGGCTATGGGATGTTAGCTAGCTAAGTGCACGGAGGCAATGGACACAACACTAACTACTTCCTGCAAGCTAGCTAACCAGTATTGATATTCTAATAAAATCACAATGGATCAGCTAGTTTCCATTAAACAGGTGCCCATGTTAGCTAGCTAGCTAAGGACACTGCACTATGATGTGCTAGCTAGCGAATATGCTAACATTAGCTACCTAAACACTTGGCTATGGGCTGGCAATTGGCAGTATGTGATTATGGAGAGTGAATTTTTTTGTTTCTTTGTAGTCTTGCTAGGTATTTATCTAGCTGTGGCCATCCGGCTAGCATCATCAAGGGCATTCTACAAAATAGCAACATTAGAGCAGATAGCTTGGAACCTAGACTAATAACCCCCACCCAACAAAGTAGAATACCTGTTAGGCAACTGTATAAACATATGTGGTCAACCCTCAGTCAGAGTTACTGGGTGTGCAGGCTTTTCATCAAGCCCTGCTCAAACACTTAGTTTATCAAGGTCCGGTTGAGCAGCTGATCTCTAAAATGTGATTTGTTAGAGCTCTCCAGGAGGATGGTTGACCCCCCCATGAGTTATCCCGGGGGATGGTTGACCCCCTTCCCCCCATGAGCTCTCCCAGAGGATGGTTGACCCCCTCCCCCATGAGCTCTCCCAGAGGATGGTTGACCCCCTTCCCCCCATGAGCTCTTCCGGAGGATGGTTGACCCCCATTGATGTAAAACATTGCAACATTTCAACCAAATACGTTTTATGCCTTTTGCAATAATTCACTCATTCAATATATCAAAAGATCAAATAAATGGCTACGGTAGGCTACAAATCTTTTTATTCAGCTGAAGAAAGCCCACACATTTTCAGGAAATGTACCTTTTCTAATATACCGTAATTGCTGGACTATTAAGCGCACCTGAATATAAACCGCACCCACTGAATTATTTAAAAAAATATGTATTTTGTACATAAATAAGCCGCACATGTCTATAAGCCGCAGGTGCCTACCGGTACATTGAAACAAATGAACTTGGTCACTATCTTCCTCCTCCTGTGCACTGAAACCACTGAAGTCATCTCCTTCGGTGTCGGAGATGAATAGCCTCAGAATGGCTTCATCCGATGTTGGATCGTTTTCATTGTCGCTCTCGTCACTTTCATCCGGAGGCAATACCCCGCTGAGCTCATGCTGCCCCTTCAACACGCAGCAGTCCAGCCTTTCAAAACCTGTTGATGATAGTGGATTTTTTGACAATGCTCCACGCTGTCAGGACCCACTGGCAGACTTGACCATAAGTTGCTCTTCGCATGCGGCCCTTTTTAGTGAAGGATTTCTCCCCACTTGTCATCCAAGCCTCCCACTGAACAAGGAGCGCCACCTTAAATGCACGATTTACACTGATGTCGAGTGGCTGCAAATACTTTGGGCCATCTGCTTTTCTTCCCTCTGAAAGCATTTTGTTGTCTTTTTGCACTGAGTCAGTTCCTCACGCTGCTGTTTCCAACGTCTTATCATCGACTCATTAAGGCCAAGCTCCCGTGCAGCAGCTCTATTTCCTTTTCCAACAGCCAGATCGATCGCCTTCAACTTGAAAGCTGCATCATATGCATTTCTCCGTATCTTTGCCATGATGAGGGTGACAAAATAACTACCGTAATCAGAATGATGGGAAGTTTGAGTGCGCTCGATTTACATCACATTATGTGACGGTGCTCAGTTTTTTGGCGGCATGAATCTTGTGAAAGCGGGAAAAATCCATAAATTAGCCGCGTCATTGTATAAACCGCAAGGTTCAAAGCGTGGGAATAAAGCGGTTTATAGTCCCGAAATTACGGTATTCATATTCATCTTAGCTACCTTAGAAGCAGAGCCTAAAATTGACTTTTTGGTCCACCAGCTACTCAAATTGTTTTTACCAGCCAAAATATATATTTTGGCCCTAATTACATCAAAGAAACTAAAAACGTATGACCATGTTTTGTAAATGTTTCTAAAACAAGAAAGGTATTAGTAACAAGTAAATGTGGTATATTGCTCAATTTCTTTACCTTTTTTTGTAGCCCGAGTCTTTAAACCAAAATATCAGATGAGACAAAATGTTTAGCTGCCTCTTTAAAGGGCGGGAGGTTACTGTGGTAACGGGGCCACTTGAGGTTTTGTGTGTGTGAGATTTGGGATCTGACTTGGGCGTCTCTTCGCTATCAGTTGAAGCAGCAGACTCAAGCTACGTTGAAAGACATCCTAGCTTATGATTAACACGATGTAAATAACCAAGAAACACGAGGACAAAGTCTCACTTTGGAGACTTCCTAGATTTAATTAGACAATCTTCTATCCCTGTGCACAGCGCCTCCAAAAATGAATCTATCAGCATTTCACTCAGAGTATACAGCTCTCCTGCCAGGCATTGTTGCTACCTCAGGTGGTATATAGGATTCATATTTTTTAAGTGTGATTAGCAACTATGAAACAAAACAGCTACTGCAGCATTTTTCTACAATAAAATCGGAAAGCATGTGCTCATACTTGACTATTTTTATTCACAAATGTAATGCTCGCACTGTAGAGATCTACAAATTGACCACACGCCAACATGGCTGGTAAAATATAGATTCTTACCCGCCAATACCTAAATCTACCTGCATTTGGCGGATGACGGGTGTTCATTTTATGCCCCGTTTAGAAGCGTTTACTTTGCAGGCTGAGTATCATTTACTGAAGCCACATCATTCAAAAAGAAAGGCTACATCTAACATTTCTGCCTAGAATGAATGAATGAGTGAATGAATGTTCACGATTCACTAATTATTTGGATTGACATGAATTTGATTCTTTGGGATTGAACCGAATCTCAACTAAATACAAACGAAGAAGTGAATCGTGATTTAGTCAACAAAAATATATAGTTTAAAATGAATCATGTGAATTGTTTAAAAAAAGTAAATCAACTTTGTATGACCTTATTCGCCAGTGTCTGCGAATGCTTTTTTTTGTGTGGGGGGTATGACAAACAGTTAACTAGAGGGTACAAAATATGTTTTGAATTGGCTCCCTAATGAATCTGTTCTCTATCCTATTTTATAGGCCTGCCTGCTGCTGTAATGCCCGACTGTAACTCAATCCTTGAGCAATGGCCCCCTTGCCTCGCACTATGTAGGTTAAGCACACAAACACAGATGTTCTCGAGTCATTCTGATCCTGTTTTTTTTTTTAAACTGTGCCTAAATAAAATTATGTATTAAATTAATTTCCATTACTTTTCTTAAAATGTTTCAGATTGTATTATTTTCCAAAACTTTTCCAGGCCTGGAAAACACAATTTTAAAATCTCAGGACTTCGCCAGGATTTTCAAGAATGTAAGAACTCTGGATAATAGAAGACGAGAATGTAAGAACACTGGATAATAGAAGACTAGAATGTAAGAACACTGGATAATAGAAGACGAGAATGTAAGAACACTGGATAATAGAAGACGAGAATGTAAGAACACTGGATAATAGAAGACGAGAATGTAAGAACACTGGATAATAGAAGACGAGAATGTAAGAACTCTGGATAATAGAAGACGAGAATGTAAGAACTCTGGATAATAGAAGACTAGAATGTAAGAACACTGGATAATAGAAGACGAGAATGTAAGAACTCTGGATAATAGAAGACGAGAATGTAAGAACTCTGGATAATAGAAGACGAGAATGTAAGAACTCTGGATAATAGAAGACTAGAATGTAAGAACACTCGATAATACAAGACGAGAATGTAAGAACACTGGATAATAGAAGACTAGAATGTAAGAACTCTGGATAATAGAAGACTAGAATGTAAGAACACTGTATAATAGAAGACGAGAATGTAAGAACACTGGATAATAGAAGACGAGAATGTAAGAACACTGGATAATAGAAGACGAGAATGTAAGAACACTGGATAATAGAAGACGAGAATGTAAGAACACTGGATAATAGAAGACGAGAATGTAAGAACACTGGATAATAGAAGACGAGAATGTAAGAACACTGATAATAGAATATAAGAACACTGGATAATAGAAGACGAGAATGTAAGAACTCTGGATAATAGAAGACTAGAATATAAGAACACTGGATAATAGAAGACGAGAATGTAAGAACACTGGATAATAGAAGACGAGAATGTAAGAACACTGGATAATAGAAGACGAGAATGTAAGAACACTGGATAATAGAAGACTAGAATGTAAGAACTCTGGATAATAGAAGACGAGAATGTAAGAACACTGTATAATAGAAGACGAGAATGTAAGAACACTGGATAATAGAAGACTAGAATGTAAGAACACTGTATAATAGAAGACGAGAATGTAAGAACACTGGATAATAGAAGACGAGAATGTAAGAACACTGTATAATAGAAGACGAGAATATAAGAACACTGGATAATAGAAGACTAGAATGTAAGAACTCTGGATAATAGAAGACAGACTCGATATACAGAAATGTAATGAAAAAGGAACCGCACTTCAGAAATCAGCTCAATGTAACTGAAGAATCCATAGCATATAACCACTTCTGGGGAAATTGTAACACACTAAACAAACATGAATAGGTATTGATTCAAAACAGGGATGTTCTCCAATCGTTTTACATTTACATTTAAGTCATTTAGCAGACACTCTTGCTCTATAACAAAGAACAAACAGCAAAAACATATACGTGATCAATTACAAATCTTACAATCAGCTGTTAAAGACTACCAGAACCTACTGGATTTTCCATTTACGTTGAATGAACTACAGGACAAAATACCGACCCAGAAGGCCTGTGGAGTTGATGGTATACTAAATGACAAAATATACAGACCACAAATTGGCTATACTTTAAAAAGGAATCATCCTCGTCTTTGACATCATTCTCAATATTTGGAACCAAGGACTGATCACACCAATCCACAAAAGTGAAGACAAATTTGACCCCAATTACTACCGTGGGATATGCATGAACAGCAACCTTAGGGAAATCCTCTGTGTTATCATTAATAGCAGACTCCTATAATTTCCTCAGTGAAAACAATGTACTGAACAAATGTCAAATTGGCTTTATACCAAATATACGACTGATCGCATATTTCACCCTGCACATCCTAATTAACAAACAATCAAACCAAAACAATGGCAAAGTCTTCTCATGCCGTGTTGACTCCAAAAAAGCGTTTGACTCAATTTGGCACGAGGGTCTGCTATACAAACTGATGGAAAGTAGTGTTGGGGGAGAAACATACTATAAAAACCATATACACAAACAAGTGTGCAGCTAAAATTGGCAAAAAATACATTTCTTTCCACAGGGCCGTGGGTTAAGACAGGGATGCAGCTTAAGTCCCACTCTCTTCAACATGTACAGTTACAGTCTGACGTTTACATACACCTTAGCCAAATACATTTAAACTCAGTTTTTTCACAATTACTGACATTTGACCTTAGTAAAAAAAAAATCCCTGTCTTAGGTCAGTTAGGATCACTACTTTATTTCAAGACTGTGAAATGTCAGAATAATAGTAGAGAGAATGATTTATTTTGGCTATTATTTCTTGCATCACATTCACAGTGGGTCAGAAGTTTAGTATTTAGTATTAGTATTTGGTAGCGTTGCCTTTAAATTGTTTAACTTGGGTCAAATGTTTAGGGTAGCCTTCCCCAACCTTCCCACAATAAGTTGGGTGAATTTTGGCCCATTCCTCCTCACAGAGCTGGTGTAACTGAGCTAGGTCTGTAGGCCTCCTTGCTCACACACGCCTTCAGGGCTTTGTGATCGCCACTCCAATACCGTGACTTTGTTGTCGTTAAGCCATTTTGTCACAACCTTGGAAGTATGCTTGGGGTCATTGTCCATTTGGAAGACCCATTTGCGACCAAGCTTTAACTTCCTGACTGATGTCTTGAGATGTTGCTTCAATATATCCACATAATTTTCCTTCCACATGATGCCATCTATTTTGTGAAGTGCACCAGTCCCTTTTGCAGTAAAGCACCCCCACAACATGATGCTGTGACCCACGTACTACACTGTTGGGATCGTGTTCTTTAGTTTGCAAGCATCCCCCTTTTTCTGCCAAACACAACAATGGTCATTATGGCCAAACAGTTATATTTTTGTTTCATCAGACCGCAGGACATTTCTCCAAATAGTACAATATTTGTGCCCATGTGCAGTTGCAAACCATAGTCTGGCTTTTTTATGGCGGTTTTGGAGCAGTGTCTTCTTCCTTGCTGAGCAGCCTTTCAGGTTATGCCTATATAGGACTTGTTTTACTGTGGAAATAGATCGCTTTGTACCGGTTTCCTCCAGCATCTTTACAAGGTCCTTTGCTGTTGTTCTGGGATTGATTTGCACTTTTCGCACCAAAGTCCGTTCATCTCTAGGAGACAGAACGCATCTCCTTCCTGAGCGGTATGACAGCTCTGTTTGTACAGATGAACGTGGTACCTTCAGGTGTTTGGAAATTGCTCCCAAGGATGAACCAGACTTGTGGAGATCTACAATTTTTTTCTGAGGTCTGATTTCTTTTGATTTTCCCATGATGTCCAGCAAAGAGGCACTACATTTGAAGGTAGGCCGTGAAATACATCCAAAGATACACCTCCAATTGACTGAAATTATGTCAATTAGCCTATCAGAAACTTCTAAAGCCATTACATCATTTTCTGGAATTTTTCAAGTTGTTGAAAGGCACCGTCAACTTAGTGTATGTAAACTTCTGACCCACTGGAATTGTGATACAGTGAATAAGTGAAATAATCTGTCTGTAAACAATTGTTGGAAAAAAGACTTGTGTTATGCATGAAGTAGATATCCTAACCAACTTGCCAAAATTATAGTGGTTTAACAAGAAATATGTGGAGTGGATGACAAAAACAGTTTTAATGACTCCAACCTAAGTGTATGTAAACTTCCGACTTCAACTGTATATCAATGAATTGGCGAGGGCACTAGAACAGTCTGCAGCACCCGGCCTCCCCCTACTAGAATCTGAAGTCAAATGTCTACTGTTGATGATCTGGTGCTTCTGTTCCCAATCAAGGAGGGCCTACAGCAGCACCTAGATCTGTTCCCAACCAAGGAGGGCCTACAGCAGCACCTAGATCTGTTCCCAACCAAGGAGGGCCTACAGCAGCACCTAGATCTGTTCCCAACCAAGGAGGGCCTACAGCAGCACCTAGATCTGTTCCCAACCAAGGAGGGCCTACAGCAGCACCTAGATCTGTTCCCAACCAAGGAGGGCCTACAGCAGCACCTAGATCTGTTCCCAACCAAGGAGGGTCTACATCAGCACCTAGATCTGTTCCCAACCAAGGAGGGCCTACAGCAGCACCTAGATCTGTTCCCAACCAAGGAGGGTCTACAGCAGCACCTAGATCTTCTGCACAGAGTAATTTTTTTAAATCCCTTATTTTACCAGGTAAGTTGACTGAGCACACGTTCTCATTTGCAGCAACGACCTGGGGAATAGTTACAGGGGAGAGGAAGGGGATGAATGAGCTAATTGTAAACTGGGGATTATTAGGTGACCGTGATGGTTTGAGGGCCAGATTGGGAATTTATCTAGGACACCGGGGTTAACACCCCTACTCTTACGATAAGTGTCATGGGATCTTTAATGACCTCAGAGAGAGTCAGGACACCCGTTTAAGGTCCCATCCGAAAGACGGCACCCTACACAGGGCAGTGTCCCCAATCACTGCCCTGGGGTATTGGGATATTTTTTTAGACCAGAGGAAAGAGTGCCTCCAACACCACTTCCAGCAGCATCTAGTCTCCCATCCAGGAACTGACCGGGACCAACCCTGCTTAGCTTCCGGGGTGGCAGCTAGTGGTTAGAGTGTTGGACTAGTAACCAGAAGGTTGCAAGTTCATATCCCCGAGCTGTTGTTCTGCCCCTGAACAGGCAGTTAACCCACTGTTCCTAGACCGTAATTGAAAATAAGAATTCGTTCTTAACTGACTCGCCTAGTTAAATAAAGATAAAAATTTAAAATGAAAAAGGTGGTATGCTGCCGGCATAAATCTCAGTAAGACAAAAATAATGGTGTTCCAAAAAAAGGTCCAGTTGTCAGGACCAGAAATACAAATTCCATCTAGACATCGTTTCCCTAGAGCACACAAAAAACTAAACATACATCGGCCTAAACATCAGCACCACAGGTAACTTCCACAAAGCTGTGAAATATCTGAGAGACGAGGCAAAAAAGGGCCTTCTACGGCATCAACAGGAACATTAAATTTGACATCCCAGTCTGGCAAAAAAAATAAAAAATCAGTTTAAGATCCCATTGCCCCGCATGGTTGTAATGTCTGGGTTCAGCTAACCAACCAATAATTCACAAAATGGGACAAAGACCATATTGAGACGACGCAGAATTCTGCAAAAACATCCTGTGTACAAAGTAAAACACCAAATAATGCATGCAGAGCACAATTAGGACAATACCCTTTAATTATCAAAATCCAGAAAAGAGCTGTTAAATTCTGCAACCACCTAAAAGGAAGCGATTCCCAAGCGATTGCCTACCGAGAGCTAACCTGGAAAAGAGTCCCCTAAGCAAGCTGGTCCTGTGGCTCTGTTCACAAACACAAACAGACCCCACAGAGCCCCAGGACAGCAACACAATTAGACCCAACCAAATCATGAGAAAACAAAAAGATAATTACTTGACACATTGGGAAGAATTAACAAAAAAACATGCTATTTGGCCCAAACCAGAGTACACAGTGGCAGAATACCTGACCACTGTGACTGAGCATAGCCTTGCTATTGAGAAAGGCCGCCGTAGGCAGACCTGGCTCTCAAGAGAAGACAGGCTATGTGCAGCACACTGCCCACAAAATGAGGTGGAAACTGAGCTGTGCTTCCTAACAATGCATGACCATATTAGAGACTCATATTTCCCTCAGATTACACAGACCAACAAAGATTTTTAAAACAAACCCGATCTGTTCGGGGAAATTCCAGTGTGCCATCACAGAAGCAACATGTGTTGTGACCTGTTGCCACAAGAAAAGGGCAACCAGTGACGAACAAACACAAATTATAAAAACAACCCATCTTTATGTTTATTTATGCTCCCCTTTGTACTTTAACAATGTGCACATCATTACAACACGGTACATAATAACATTTATAATGTTTTTATTCCTTTGAAAGTCTTGTGAGTGTAATGTTTACTGTTGATTTCACTTTTGTTTATTATCTATTATACTTGATTTGTAAACATATGTATGTTTCCCATGCCAATAAAGCCCTTTGAATTGAATAAGTGAAGGAGAAAGATAGCGAGTAGAAGATAGGGGCTCGGCATGGAGAGCATGAGAAATCGAGGGAGAGAGAGAGTAGCATGGAAGCAGAGAAAGAAAGCCTTTTGTTATGGAGGCCATTATGTGGTGTAAACCCATGCAGGAGCATCTCTATGTGCTACTGCACGAGAGAGCGCGAGAAGGGACATTTACCTTTTCATTTCTGAGATTTCAAAACGTTTTGGGGATCAAGTAGTAATCAAATTGTACTTATTGCTTATTTTGTTGTCATTATTGCTTTGTAATGAGCCATTATGTTAATCGGGCTATGATATATGACCACAATGCTTAAGCATTAGCATTTACACTTTGGGGAGGGGGGAATAGAAAAATATGTTTTATTTTATTTATTTAACTGCGCCTAGTAAACTTGGCCAAATTGAATTAGCAAATGCCCTCATAGTACAGCGGATGCTTCAATGGCCCGAGTCACACGCACCGACACGTGCAACTGTACTGATTGCAGTGCGCAGGACCGACTGTATATGTCCGTCCGCATTCGCTGCTGCTGGATAAAACACCGAGCAGAAACGGCACTGTAATCTATGCCAAAATGTCACATATCCAAGGATCGTCAAACAAGTCTATATTTTGATATATTGCAACAATGTTTCACAAAACAGCTATGATGAAGTGTAGCAGATCTAGCAGGTGAGAACAATGTAGTACACACTATAGGGTGACATGCATTGTTATAGGCATCTGCTTGCATGTCAGGACACAAGGTTATAAAGTTGGGAAATATGATTAATGATAGCCAATTTTACAGCACTAACGTAACCACTATCACGATGTACCACCGTAACTAATAACTTAGCTACTGTCCAAAGCTGATGATCTGATTTATTAGACAAAGGTTAGAGACAAAGAGTTATTGTATTATTATATTATTATTATTATATTATATTATTTATTATATTATATATTATTGTAACAAAATAGTCCCAAGTCTGTTGTAAAACCACCCATTTAAACGGGATGGGCAGCTCTATACTGTAATAACACTGATTGTATGCATTTTATCCACTGCTTCTCGTTAGGTTATTATGGTATTACTATACTGGTAGTGAGGTATTATGGTAGCTATGGTTATCTATTTTACTTGGGCATCGTCATCCACAACGGGTTTCCTTCCTCATTGCAGTGGCCCTTGCCCGTCCTCTCTCCTCCCTCTACCTCTGTCGTGGCAGCAGACCCACTAACAGACATGTCATTGTTGGTTTACAAACACTTTTGACGGCTCAAATAGCCTTTGAAGGGTCAGAGTCTATGAAATGAGATTCATTAGCTAGTAGATCATAGCTCTAGCCAGCCTTATCCTAGACCGAGGACATTGTTGAGCGCACACGGGTAGAAGACAGCCAATAAGACAGATGTTATCGTAAATGACAATAGTATTAGCTACACACAAGTTGGTAACATTGTTTTTCCACAGGTTCAAAACATAGACAATTAGGCCCAAGCCAAAGAGGCCGATATCAAAAGCAGTATACTGACAGAGGGAGAACATAGATAGCAGTGGCACAAGCCAGAGTGATCCCGTACGCTTAGCTAGCTACTGTACAGCTAGCTTGAGAGAGAAAAAAAAACAAGATTGAAAACACTTACCAACGAAAAGGCTCCCTTCAAGCCCTCCTCTCCGTTCTCACTGTCTGGTCATGGACTCGAATAGCCAGACAGACTATCCTCCAATTGATTTGTTTTTTTAATCACGAATAGTGTTTTCCTGCGGTGTTGTCGCTTCTTCCGCTTCGTCACAAACAGCCAGACCGTTTCTTTCTCACTGCGAGAAGAGGGGAAGCGGAAACACGTCAGCAGCCTCGCTTTTTTTTTCTCCCGTACACGGTTTCCGTGGGTAGTAGAAGACTGTGGTCAGGGTATCTTTATTATGCTACTGTAGAATGAAGACGGGCATTCATTTATTAAGCGTCAAATGGACTTTATCCGTTATAATTGTAATGTACCACAGTAAATTGTTTTTACTCGGTGAAGCCCAGGCCAGCAGGTCTACTGAAAATCATTGGGACCAGACCAATTTTGTTAGCCCGGTGACTTGGCCCGAGCGGATAGTTTGACTGCGAGAGGGCGGGCAGGTCCACAATGTACTGTGTGAACCAATTATTTATTTTGATAGACCTTGGATTGCAGATAATATGGGTGCGTTTGTAAATTCACTCTGGCTATCAACGCGTGTTTATCAGATGTTATTGCGTGTGAAGCGAAATTCTTGTGATATGTCCAGTGTCGGTAAACGTCGGCAAAAAAGCGTAATTAAATTGTTGCCAGCAGCACAGTTACAGTCACCAACGCTTTAGATAACATGAAAACATCCTAACCACCTCTGCTAGGTTAAGTAAAATGGTCAAAGGTGTTCCCTTGTTGTGTTGCTCATTTGCGTCTGGAAATAGCTAGTCAACTTAAGTACTTCACTGCCGTTGTAAGGTCAGAACACTCAGATCAACCCTACTCCTCTGTAAGAGCGTCCAGTGTGCGCTCTGAATTGACGAACTATCCAGAGCACACTCTGACAAACTGGAGGCAATTTACGAACGCACCCTATGAGAACACAGATAAAATAAACAGACATTTCACTGGATTTTTTAAATGTGAAGCATCCGCTTACTGTTTCCATCCACTACCAAATATGGTAGTGAGAGGAAGCCCACTGGAGCGCAGTGGGATAAGATGGAACGAGATGGATTTTAGCCGATATTATTCAAATGTTCTTATCGATTAAACATTTAATCTCAATATAGTTGTCGGTTTCCAAAACTAGAATCTGTTATGAACAGAGTGGACTAAGGTTTGTAAACTTTAACCTTTGCAAAACTTTTAAAGATCGCGTTGTTTTTTGAGTACAAAGGCGAATTGTTACTGCACACGCGCACTTCATAGGGTAGACGTTCCCTATAACGAAAAACATGCAGATGATGCTAGAACGCACCAATAGGATCTCGCTTTCTTGTGCTTGGCTGTGCCCACTATGACTCATTTGTTCTCATTGGAAACGACAGGCGGTGGTATATCAATTCGCTTCAATTCAATTCGCTTTATTGGCATGACGTAACAATGTAAATATTGCCAAAGCTCATTTGGGATATTTACAATATAAAAAATAAATAAGAATGAGAATCAAAATTGTCAACGGGACAACAGTAACAACAATAACCAAGGGTCAAAATAACCAACACATTCAACAATAACAATAAGCATACAGTAGAGTACATGTGCAGGTTGATTGGTCTGTCAGCCACTGTCCCTCAATTTATTGCAGGCAGCAATATAGTGCGCTGCCAACCCACAGCTCTCTGCGTCCTCCCCCAACAAGACGGGTAAAGCCTATCCTCATCAGAGAGGTCTATATCTTGGTTTAGTTACAAAAATCTTTGAGGAGAAGCTTTGATCCCACCGGTAAGCCATATTGGCACTCCTTAGAAAAGCCGCATTCCATGGGAATGAATGGAATCCTTCGGTATTTCATTTACATGGTTCGTGGACAAAATGTAAATGCATTTATGTATTATTGTGTTGTTGTAGTGGGAAGAGTAATATTAATACTTTCAAAAAATCATACTTTAAGGAAAATGGTTTTATATATTTGATTTGTATGTTTAGTTCACATATAATTTTAAAGTATGCGTTAAGGTGTCTGTAATAGAGTAAACGTGGCTAAAACAAATGTAGACGTTAGTAAATGCATATATACAGCTTCCAAAATATGTTTTACAATTGTAGGGGAGTGCCAAGATGGAGGCGCGAGGGTTTCAAACCAGCACACTCTGTGACGTAAAAGAGGGTATCTATAAATCATTGATGTGAACCTTTTTGGTGTGTTAGTAAATTCACTCTGGAGTGCACGCTCATAAATTCAGAGCGTTGTCAGATTGTCCTCTTAAATTCAGAGCGTTGTCAGATTGTCCTCATAAATTCAGAGCATTTCTCTTTCGGAGGACACACTGGACGCTCTGGCCGAGGAGTAGAGTTGATCCGAGCGTTCTCTGACCTCACAACCGCAATCAAGCACCCAGGCTAAAAAAGAGATGACACCTCACTCTGACCATTTTACTCTCACTAGCAGAACTGGTTAGGCTGTTTATGTTATCCAGAGCGTTGGTGACTGTAACTGTGATGTTGGCAACAATTTAATTATGCTTTTTTTGCTGACGTTTAATGGCACCGGCCATATTCAACCGGTGTTGAGCGTTAGTAAAATCCATCAATTATTCTGTGCTCGGAAATCGGAGTAGGTAGCCAGAGTGAATTTACGAACGCGCCCTTTTGTACTTATTTTCAACTAGGAAAATATTACGGCAACTAGCAATACCAGGTCGTAGTTACCAAAAACCCAAATAGAGAAACCCCGCCTACTCGACCAATTGGATGAACGGGTGTAACGACGCGTATTCCTGTTATCGGGAAACGCCTCATTTTCAAAATGGCATCTCTCGAGTTCAAGATTGAGGACTAAATACGTTCTGGAACAGGAGTCACAAATTCATAACTTTTAGAAAATTACAAAAGTTTGGGCAAAAAAAAGAGTTGTCTTTTCTTGTTTAGATAACGAATAGCTTACTTTTGCTACTCTTACCTAAAATGAGCTAGCTAGCATAAAGGATTCCATCAAAGATCTTTGTAACTTAACCAAGATCGACCACAGCCTGTCGTTTCAAATGAACAGAGCCAAGTACGAGCTAGCGAGATCCTATTGGCTTCGTTCTAACAGCTGCATGTTTTCGTCAGGGAACGCATACTCTGAGTGCGCGTGTGCAATAACTCAATTCACCTTTGCATTTCCTAAGTTTTTGCAAAGGTTAAAGTTAACAAACCTTGGTCCACTCTGTTCATAACAGATTCTAGTTTTGGAAACAGAAAACTCTATTGAGATCAAATGTTTCATCGATGAGAAAATTTACAGAATGTCTGCCAAAATCCATCTCGTTCAATCTTCTCCCAATGTCCGCAAGAAATATTATGTGGAAACACTAATCGGATGCTTCACATTTTAAATGTGTGATTCCATTCCTCCAAAACACAGAGGAGTTACTCTACTTGATAGAGCAACGTTATACGTTTCCCTATATGCCTTTCATTCTAATAGTAGTGTGTCATATGCTTTACCATCAACAAAAGCACAGCCTTTGGTAGGGGAGTAAAATTCTCCTATTCAATAGTGTTCTTTTCAAGTTGTGGGCACAAACAAAATATGAATGCCACCAGGGGAAAAATGGACAAACAAAAAGTCTTAAGAGAAATATGCTGCTGAAAGGAACAAGAAGGAAGGCAGTAAGTTAAGACAGATCACTGTCATTTAAACCATACACTTTTACAACATTTAATTGTAATAATACTGAAGTACTAACTAACTAACAATGGAATGTTCTTCCCCCAAAAAATGAAGATGGGTTTTTAAACAGGTGTGTTTTCTGTGGTTACTAAAGATCCTACGGAAACTTATTTCAAAAGTACAGTGCCTTCAGAAGGTATTCATTCCCCTTGACTTATTCCACATTTTGTTGTTACAGCCTAAATTCAAAGTGGATGAAATAAATAAATAAAATCTCTTACCCATCTACACACAATACCCTCTAGTGACAAAGTTAAAACATATTTTTTGAAATCAACGAACTTGCGCCACCGGGAAGGGAAAGGGTCAGTTGTACAACTCAATGCATTCAACTGAAATGTGCCTTCTGCATTTAACCCAACCCCTTAATCAGAGAGGTGAGGAGGGCTGCCTTAATCAACATCCACGTCATCGGAGCCCGGGGAACAGTGGGTTAACTGCCTTGTTCAGGGGAACAGTGGGTTAACTGCCTTGTTCAGGGGAACAGTGGGTTAACTGCCTTGTTCAGGGGAACAGTGGGTTAACTGCCTTGTTCAGGGGAACAGTGGGTTAACTGCCTTGTTCAGGGGAACAGTGGGTTAACTGCCTTGTTCAGGGGAACAGTGGGTTAACTGCCTTGTTCAGGGGAACAGTTCAGGGGAACAGTGGGTTAACTGCCTTGTTCAGGGGAACAGTGGGTTAACTGCCTTGTTCAGGGGAACAGTGGGTTAACTGCCTTGTTCAGGGGAACAGTGGGTTAACTGCCTTGTTCAGGGGAACAGTGGGTTAACTGCCTTGTTCAGGGGAACAGTGGGTTAACTGCCTTGTTCAGGGGAACAGTGGGTTAACTGCCTTGTTCAGGGGAACAGTGGGTTAACTGCCTTGTTCAGGGGAACAGTGGGTTAACTGCCTTGTTCAGGGGAACAGTGGGTTAACTGCCTTGCTCGGGGACCCAAGTCAAAACATACAGTAACCAAAGTCTGATTTTTTTTTTTCGGTGTCTGTACTTTACTATTTATTTTTTGGCTACTTTTACTTCACTACGTTCCAAAAAAAAAATAATGTACTTTTTACTCCATACATTTTCCCTGATAGCCAAAAGTACTCATTACATGTTGAATGCTTAGCAGGAAAGGAAAACGGTCAAATTCACACACTTGTCGAGACAACATGCCTGGTCATTCCAAATGCCTCTGATCTGGTGGATTCACTAAACGATTACTTTGTTTGTACATTGTTTCATCAGGCAAGAAAATGGCCTTGCTGAAATACTCCCACCCCTCGTAATTTTGTGGCTAGAGTCAATTACTTTCTATAGAACAAACATCACGTCAGGCAATCAAAGTTAATAATTAATGTATGTGTGTTATATTCAGGGATGGGAAGAGTACTGTAAAATCCTACTCAAATTGAAGTACTGTTACTTTAATGAAATTGTAAATCAAGTAGAAGTAAAAGTACTGGTGTAAAAAAATATATATATTTTTTTTAAGTAAAATGTAGCAGATTTAAAAAGTACTCAGAGTAAAAGTTACATTGAAAATAATTTGCTATTTCAAATGTTGATGGTTATTGGCATTATCCTTATACAAGAATGGAAGTTCATGTGAAAAGGGTATGGTAATTGAATGTAAGCTTCACAAACAAATGAATTTTAAAAATAAAGTACTTTTCTATATACTACTCTATGTAATATTGTTAACATGTAACATATGCCCTGACCTTAGCTGTTTTTAGTCCTCCATTTGGTTTGGTCAGGGTGTGATGTGGGGTGGGCATTCTATGTTTTCTGTTTCTATGTTTGAGCCAGGTATGGTTCTCAATCAGGGACAGCTGTCTATCGTTGTCTCTGATTGGGAATCATACTTAGGCAGCCTGTTTGTACTTTTTTTTTTTTTTTACACCTTAGTTGTGGGTAGTTGTCTTCGTTTGATGCAGGGATATCCTCACGGAGCTTCACGGTCATTGTTGGCTCCATTTTAAGAAAAAGAGAAAATGTACGCTCAGTACCCTGGTCCGGTCATTTCCCTGACGATGTTCATGAAAACACCAAAAAATAACGAACAAGATAAGATCCACCACAGCTGATTTTAATATAAACTCTTCAACTTCACATATACAAATGTTCAAAAGCCATATTATTTGAGGAACAACCTATCGAACACTTAACTCGCATGACTTCTCTCTGAATTTGCCATTCTGACTGGCTCTGATAAGTGGTAGGCACATTTGGCAAGATGCTTCCCGACCTTTTGAAGTTTAGTTTTTTAGTAAGAAGATCACTGGTAGCAGCCACCCCATATGCATGTTGGTCTCAGACTGTAGAAGGTTCAAAGCTGAGACCAAAGGCTTTCATCACTTCGCAGTACTCATTCAAGAAGGACATTTCTGCCAGGTTCAGCCTGAAAGACAAGGGGAATGTAATACCTCTAATTCTAACATTTCATTGACAATATATTAGTGTAATAGGAAAATATTTAAGTTGATTCAAAGAATTGCTACTCGCATTTTCACTTTTAATTCTTGTCACACTCTTTATATGTGTGATCCTCTCCAGTCACGTAAGTTGAGTTCCAACTCGTTTTGATTCGGACGGATCAACTGCAGTTTGCGCTTATTCTCTACAACTTCAGCAGTTAAGGTTGACCGTCCCCTTTACTCCACATGGCATTTGGCAAAAGATGATCTGGACAACCTTTTGTAGCCATCACTGTGTTTCTGCCAACGCAGAATCTGTTGCATTTAGGTTCAGCAGGTGACGTGCACTCCGTTGATGCTGAGGGAGTTGATTATTCTAGGCCACTGTCATTTTCCAGGATGGAATTAGGTGTCTTGCCATTCAACCTGCTCTGCTGGCTCTTCAGCATCTGAGTCTCGGTCTGCTGACTCGACTGCCTGGCTCTGCTCACCAAAAAAAAAAAAAATGTATATTGCCTGACCAGTTTGTATAAAACCAAACTTAAACTTAAAACCGCATCAAATCTACAATCTAAGTATTTGGGCAATGACACTTTTTGTTTTGGCTCTGTAGTCCAGCACATTGGATTTTAAAAGATACAATGACAATGGGTTAAAGTGCAGACTGTCAGATATAAAATATGTTTTTTATTCATATCAAATGAACCGTTTTGAATAATGTCACTGCCCAGATACTTACTGATGTTGGGGAATATTGTTATTTTCCCCAGTTATAACTAACGTTATAGTTTTACCAAACATTGTTTTTGGAAACTCAGTGATCCAACCAGATATAGCTAGGTAACAAGCAAACAAATAAGAGAATGCACTTAACTAAAAATCCCAGGTCTTAAAATTATTTATTTTATCTTCACAAGTTCCTTAAATTGAACTTTTAGCTATCCCCAACAATTTAAATTATGGGGATGGCTAACTACTAGCCACCATAATGTCAATGAGGTAGTAGTACAGCCACAAGTTCCTTCAGCTGTGTAAAGACAGTCAGGGTTAGCTTCTAACTAGCTAGCAGCAGGATGAGCTAGCTACCGTTAGCATTACGCTACAGATTGAATGAAACTGGCTGCATAGCCTACACAACAAACGCCATTCATGGCAATAAAATACATTTACAACTTTACTTTAAAAATATATATATATTTACACATTTACTTTTTGTACCATTACATGTTTCCTCAAATTTGAAGCAGAGTTTTTGTAGGCAGCCACCATCTTTCCATTCCATAGTTACACTGTCTCCTCCTCTCTGCTTGAAGCGGAAGTGTTCTTTTGTCTCCTCTCTGCTTGAAGCGGAAGTGTTCTTTTGTCTCCTCTCTGCTTGAAGCGGAAGTGTTCTTTGAGATGCGGCCAGGCATTTCCTTCCTCGTGGTCTTCAGAAGACCCGGCCACTGTCTCTGTCTCTATTGTCTCCTGAACCTTCTCAATCTCGTTAGGCTCCATTTATTTTTTTCAAGTTGATTAGGAAACCTTTTTTTCCCCCGTTGCATTTAGTTAACTTTTTCTTTTTTTTACTGTTTAAAAATCCTGCTACGGGTCATCATTTGGTTTGCATACACAGCTGTGATTGGGCCGTTTTGGCGCGGGGAATCAAACCCTGAATTCAAAGGCTGGGTGAAGCCGTTTATTGGAGACGATACACAGGCATACTGCCTGTATTGTAAGGCTGATTTCTACACCAAACTTTGATGTAAAAAAAACACAACAACTCAAAAACATACTCAAAAGGCAAAGCCTGATAACAGTTCCACCCAAAACAAGCTGCCATTTATGGTTCAAAACAATTACTCTGCAAAAAAAGGCTGAGGCTACCATGGCATTAGCTATCGCTGAACACTGTTCCATGCAGGCATATGATCACATTGGAGAAGCATGTAGAGCTGCTTTCTCAGACTCGACTGCTGCTACCCACTTCAAAATGCACAGGACAACCTGCACATGTGGGATTCTGTGTTTTACATTATAGCCATTGTCATATATATATATATATATGATTAAATATTATCTGATGTTTGCTGTGTGAGGTATCTGCATTTGTGCACTTGAGCATCATCATGAGATTAAACAACTGCTTGCTACATCTACTTGCCTGTTTGTGTGTGTGACAAGAACTGAGTAACAGTGTGACCTGCATGTTGCAAAACTGTAGATAACAGCACAGCAGATGCTTTGTCCTTGTTTTTGTATGTGAGAATATTGAGCACATTTACATTTACATTTAAGTCATTTAGCACATGGTGTGACTTGCTGTATCTTACAAAGTTGCAAGTCTAAACCACGCTCAGCCTCTACTGTGATAGGCCAACAGACGAGTTGGAACTATGTCCATCACAGTATAAGAACACTGTTTACATACATCCTGTCAGTTCCCTGTTCTGCCCTGCGTGGTATTACAGTGAGCCCGTATATATGAAAGTTGCATTTTCCATTTATTACTTAGCTAATAAAAAATACATAGTATACAATCGGTGACTCATTGTCATATTTTTCCTGATACCAGATTCGAATTTACGCAACTGTAACACACAGAAATGATTAATGGTGTTCTAGCATCAACATACTTTCTGAAAAAAGTTGGTTGCAGATGTGGGTGACCAGTGTTTCAGCCGCCTCTGAGTCCATGGGATGTAAGTGTTTCTAAGTACCTGGGGGTTGTGATAAGGTACTTTAGTGACACCAAGCAGACAATTGTATCAACATTTCTGGGGCTTGTTGAGTTGGAGGGAGGAGATGCCAAATCTATAGCCCGTGCTGTTGTGTTTCCTCAAAGTGTTGTCTTAAAGAGAAACTCCTGGGGATAGGGACTGACAATGCCTCTGTTATGACAGGGTTAACAATGGGGTCCATAAAGTGATGGAAGAGGAAATATCTGATTCTTATTCGCTGTGTGTGCCACTCTCTGCAGCTTGCTCATTTGTAGTTCTAAACAGGGTGTTTCTTACTCACTTTGTCTCTCCCACGACGTTATTCCTCTCTCCTACAGCGTCCATCACAATTACATGCACATGGCAAATTATACAATTTAGGTGATGTCATTTAGTGACTTTTAGGAAAGCCAATAGCTACTTTCCTTACTGAGGAGTTGGCAACGCTGCATGTTACTTGTCACTGACAAACAAGTGAACAGTTCTAGCTACTACTAGTGTAACGGATGTGAAACGACTAGCTTTGTTAGCGGTGTGGGCTAAATAGCGTTTCAATCGGTTACGTCACTTGCTCTGAGACCTTGAAGTAGTAGTTCCCCTTGCTCTGCAAGGGCCGCAGCTTTTGTGGAGCGATGGGTAAGATTGTGCTTCGTGGGTGACTGTTGTCGATGTGTGCAGAAGGTCCCTGGTTCGCGCCCGGGTATGGGCGAGGGGACGGTTTAAAATTATACTGTTACACTAACACTGAACCCAAACTGTGTGCGCCATCGTGCATACATTTATTTTGTCCCCCTACACCAAACGCGATCACGAAACGCAGGTTAAAATATCAAAACAAACTCTGAACCAATGACATTCATTTGGGGACAGGTCAAAAAGCATGAAACATGTATGTTAGCTTGCACTTGCTAGCTAATTTGTCCTGGGATATAAACATTGAGTTGTTATTTTACCTGAAATGCACAAGGTCCTCTACTCCGACAATTAATCCACACATAAAATGGCCAACCTAATCGTTTCTAGTCATCTCTCCTCCTTCCAGGCCTTTTCATCTTTGAACTTATATGGTGATCGCATCTAAACTTTCATAGTATTACCACAACCACCGGCAAAACAGTTCGTCTTTCAATCACCCACGTGGGTATAACCAATGAGGAGATGGCACGTGGGTACCTGCTTCTATAAACCAATGAGGAGATGGGAAAGGCAGGACTTTCAGCAATATATGCGTCAATTTTAGCCCTTGGCATCACAGACCCTCGTTGGTGCGCGTGAGCAGTGTGGGTGAATAATTGAATAACGTGGATTTCTACATTTATTTTGCGATGCTCGCGCACGCGACCTGTCCGGTCTGGTCAGCATGTAAAGGCGAAAACTTTATGTGCTTGCCATGATGATGTGTATCCTTTTTCTAGATTGTACTCTAACGGATGGTTTTGAAAATGTACTTAAGTACATTTTGAATTAGGTAAAGAAGTTAAGTAAAAATACAGCCTTTTGAAAAATACTCAAAGTACAAGTACACAGAAAAGCTACTCAATTACAGGAACATGAGTAGTTGTAATTCGTTACTTCCACCCCTGGTTATATTAAACACAGAGGAAGGAGTAAAATGTAGGCAAGCAATAAACATTTCAGAACAACTACTAGTCGAATACGACATGGGAGAGATGCCGAATTTTGGCAAAGATATTTATTTATAGACAAATACACCTTAAAACAAATAGCTAAACCAAAAACTGCACACATTACTAGTACCTACCCTGCGATCAAACCGCCATAAAAACCAATGAAACGAAGCCGAACGTGATCATTGACAGCTGCTTTGAAGGAACACAGAGCAGAAATATTTAACTAGCAGTTGCAGAATTGAAGATTGAGTGTGTGCACGTTCACGAGAAGGGGAAGGGAGATTTTCTGTCGGCTCGGGCGCAAATAGACTCATGACGAAATAACAAGACGTCGTCACGTGCGACCATTTATTATGTTGGAAACAACGGCTGGCCATATTGGAGGCTGTTTCTGGGTCATATTATAGCTCAAAGTAAATATTATAGCTCAAAGTAAGAGGCGTCCGTCTCGTAAAAAGATCTGCAAACGTGCAGCGGCAGTAGTAGTTGCTGTTATTCTTTTGGAAATAAGATTAAAATAGTTGGGAGTCATGTTGGCCCAATTGGTGTACCAGGAATTTCTCTCAAAAACAAAACCATGGTTTCTATGGTTATACACATCATTGAGGTCGAATTCGCAACAGGTTCGCGTCCGTCTTCTCCCCAATCCTCGCTGTTTCTTCGACGAACCGGTGCACGTCAAGGTAGATGGACTTTCTCCGCACCAGAAAGTGGAGTTGAGGTCCAAACTCAGGGACGATAAAGGGATCATCTTCAAAGCTTCCGCTCTGTACTCCGCAGATTCTACAGGACAGGTAGACCTGTGTCTCTCCCCCTCTCTGGGTGGAAGTTATACAGGAGTTGAACCCATGGGCTTGTTTTGGGCAATGACGCCCGAGACTCCACACCGCAAACTATTGAAAAAGAATGTGTTGAGTTCAATGATGGTTGATATAGACGCGCTGCACGAGGACACAGGTGAGATCTTGGCAGCAGAGACTATTGAGAGGCAGTTCATGACGGAAGGGCTGAGGAGGATCCCGTTGGGCATGAACAATGGGAGAATTCGGGGGACCCTCTTTCTACCACCAGGTTAGTTGTGTAGGCTTGGCTTATCCGTTAATTTAATGAATAGTAAATGTAGTTTCACATTTCTCTCCTGTCACATCGTTCTCGTGTCTGTCATCTATCGTTTGTCTTGCACATATGCTTGAAAGTGTTCTTAACAACGCGTCGTGAGATCTCCTCAGAAAAACAGGCCTTTGTATTAGGCTATACAACTTTGCATCATAGACTCATAAAATAGAATGTGTATGTGTTTTGAAGGAAACCGTTACAGAACAGCCATGAGATTATATGTCGCTATCTCTCGGCAAGGGAGCGGCAGGTAGCCAAGTGGGCCAGTAACCGAAAGGTCACTGGTTGCCCTTGAACAAGGCAGTAAACCCCCCAACAACTTCTCCCCATGACGTTGATAAAAAATATCCCCTGGACCTTTGATTCAAAGGGGCTGGGCTAAATGCGTTTCATTTGTGCAACTGTTGCCCAACAACCTTTTCCTATTGCCCCATCCTCAGGGCCAGGTCCATTTCCTGGTGTCCTGGATATGTATGTTCTGGGTGGAGGTGTATCTGAGGTCCGGGCCAGTCTGCTGGCTAACAAAGGCTTTGTGGTTCTGGCGCTGGGCTACTCTGGCTTCCAGGACCTGCCCAAAACCTTACCCAAATACCTTGACCTGGAGTACTTTGAAGAGGCCATCACATTCCTGAGGAGACAGCCACAGGTTAGTTGAGGAAGAAGAGCAAGGCCCTGTATTCATGAAACATCTCACAGTAAGAGTGCTGATCTAGGATTTACGTTCCTCCTGTCTATAGAATGTCGAGCACTCTTTGGTCCTTCTGTAGCTCAGTTGGTAGAGCATGGCGCTTGTAATGCCAGGGTAGTGGGTTCGATCCCCGGGACCACCCATACGTAGAATGTATGCACACATGACTGTAAGTCGCTTTGGATAAAAGCGTCTGCTAAATGGCATTTATTATTATTATTATATTACTCTTACTATGAGATGCATCGTGAATACAGGGCCATTTCTTCCATCCATGAAAAGTAAATACCACCTTGAGGTTCCTTTCACTGGACTTCAATATTTTGTTAACTGTGTAACTGCTGCCACCTAGTGGCTGTTTCTCTACACATCATATCAACTAAACAGTCACACTCATAACAATGACAACATAACAACGATGCTTTTTATGTGTTCGGTTTAACCATCCTATTTATTGGTTTGTCAAAACCAGGTTACTTTGATTGTCTGTAATGATTTTTAGTCTCTTGGCAAACCATTGTCATTTTCTCTAGGTCCAGGGTCCAGGAATAGGAATCCTGTCCATCTCCAAGAGTGGCGACCTGGCTCTATCAATGGCCTCTTTTCTCTCTGGCATCTCAGCCACAGTCTGGATCAACGGCTGCAACGCTAACGTCATGACGCCACTGCACTACAAAGACCTCGTCATCCCTCCCCTCGTGCCTATCCTAGAGAACATCACCCTCACACCGTCCGGCCTTCTCGATGTCCGAGACAGCTTACCAGATCAGACAACAGAAAGGACCCGCGGTTCCGTGATCCCGATAGAACGATCCGGTTCTAGGTTCCTTTTTGTTGTCTCCGAGGATGACAGGAACTGGAACAGCTGTCTCTTTGCCCAGCAGGCCGCCGCCCAGCTGAGGCATCATGGGAAAGATAACTTTGAGGTGGTGACTTACCCCAGGGCGGGTCATTTCCTGGAGGTGCCCTACATGCCCCACTGCCCGTCTGGCTTCCACTCTGGGGTGGGTAAAGTGGTGGTGTTTGGGGGAGGCTAAAGCCCACCATGAGGCTCAGCTGGACCTGTGGAGGAGGGTCCCGGAGTTCTTCAGGACACACCTGAAGCACAACAGCAACACCGTCCAGAAAGCCAGGCTGTAACACTAAGAGAAAGGCTGCTCTCCTGGTTGACTACTTTGCAGACTCCTGCCAGATCTTCAATGTGTGGATAGGTGTTTAACATATCAGCCTACCACATCATATGATATAGTAATCTGATGTCTTACAGTGCAGTCAATGAAGTGGCACATAACCATTGCTTAATGCAATGCAATGCCTGCAATGTAGTCAGCCTGGAACGCAACTAAATTATCCAATTGGAGACGAGTATCATGAATAAGCCTGGGAGTGTGCTGCTGTACTTTATTTAACTGGATTCTGTTAACAATAACTTTGATATATTATATACAGTACCAATCATCTGTTTGTACACACCTACTACTCATTCCAGGGTTTTTCTTTATTTTTACTATTTTCTACATTGCCGAATAATAGTGAAGACGACATCAAAACTATGAAATAACACATGGAATCATGTAGTAACCAAATCAAAATATATTTGCCTTTGCCTTGATGACAGCTTTGCATGCTCTTTGCATTCTCTCAACCAGCTTCATGAGGTAGTTACCTGGAATGCATTTCAATTAACAGGTGTGCCTTGTTAAAAGTTCATTTGTGGAATTTCTTTCCTTAATACCAATCAGTTGTGTTGTGACAATGTAGGGGTGGTATATAGAAGATAGCCCTATTTGGTAAAATACCAAGTCCATATTATGGCAAGAACAGCTCAAATAAGCAAAGAGAAATTACACTCCATCATTACTTTCAAGAACCATCAAGCGCTATGGTGAAAC
This sequence comes from Oncorhynchus gorbuscha, assembly GCF_021184085.1. NCBI lineage: Eukaryota > Metazoa > Chordata > Actinopteri > Salmoniformes > Salmonidae > Oncorhynchus > Oncorhynchus gorbuscha. The sequence continues at coordinate 75,940,984 of NC_060186.1, read as the reverse complement.
TGGCTGCCACAGGAAAGGAAGACCTAGAGTTTCCTCTGCTGCAGAGGATAAGTTCATTAGAGTTAACTGCACCTCATAAATTGCAGCCCAAATAATAATTGCAGCCCAAATAAATGCTTCACAGGGTTCAAGTAACAGACACATTTCAACATCAACTTTTCAGAGGAGACTGTGTGAATCAGGCCTTCATTGTCGAATTGCTGCAAAGAAACCACTACTAAAGGACAGAAGAAGAGCAATGGACATTAGACTGTTGAAAATCTATCCTTTGGTCTGATGAGTCCAAATTTTAGATTTTTGGTTCCAACTGCTGGGTCTTTGTAAGACGCAGAGTAGGTGGACGGATGATCTGCGCATGTGTAGTTCCCACCGTGAAGCATGGAGGTGTGATGGTGTGTGAGGGTGCTTTGCTGGTGACACTGTGATTCATTTAAAATTCAAGGCATACTTAACCAGCATGTCTACCACAGCATTCTGCAGCGATACCCATCCTATCTGGTTTGTGCTTAGTGGGACTATATTTGTTTTTCAGCAGGACAATGACCCAACACACCTCCAGGCTGGGTAGGGGCTATTTGACCAAAAAGGAGAGTGATGGAGTGCTGCATCCGATGACCTGGCCTCCACAATCACCCGACCTCAACCCAATGAGTCAGGCTGCAGAGTAAAGGAAAAGCAGCCAGCAAGTGCTCAGCATATGTGGGAACTCTTTCAAGACTGTTGGAAAAGCATTCCAGGTGATGCTGGTTGAGAGAATGCCTAGAGTGTGCAAAGCTGTCATCAGGGCTAAGGGTGGCTATTTGAAGAATCTCAAATATACCATTTATTTTGATTTGTTTTAACACTTTTTTGGGGATACTACATGATTCCATAAGTGTTATTTCATAGTTTTGATGTCTTCACTATTATTCTACAATGTAGAAAATAGTAAAATGAAGAAAAACCCTTGAATGAGTAGGTGTTCTAAAACTTTGGACTGGCAGTGTATATCCAGTGGTTATTTTAGCATGTAACTCTTGGTGGGGCACAAAAAAGTGGGATGCATGACAGCAAAGCCACAACACTAAACAATACATTAATTGCACTGTAACGGTGACAAACGGTGGCCCCACAAACTGTTAGGGCCAACAGCAGTCCCAGCACCTTACCACTGCTACACCTGGCTATCAGCATAGCCATGTCTGGCAGTGAAACAGTTAATTCAGCCTCATTTACTGCCTTAAAAAACAAACAAACAGCTGATATGGCTGACTTGCTTAAATAAATGTGGTTTCTACTGACAATTGAGATGTACAAACTATGGCATAAGGAGACACAGTTAAACTGAGTTTAACTGTATTTGGCTAAGGTGTATGTAAAATACTTATTTTACACCATAATTTGCAAATAAATTCATTAAAAATCCTACAATGTGATTTTCTGGATTTCCCCCTCATTTTGTCTGTCATAGTTGAAGTGTACCTATGATGAAAATTACAGGCCTCATCTTTTTAAGTGGGAGAACTTGCACAATTGGTGGCTGATTAAATATTTTTTGCCCCACTACACATATGAGATGAGTAATGATGGGCGGCAGGGTAGCCTAGTGGTTAGAGTGTTGGACTAGTAACCGGAAGGTAAGTTCAAACCCCAGAGCTGACAAGGTACAAATCGTTCTGCCCCTGAACAGGCAGTTAACTCACTGTTCCTAGGCCGTCATTGAAAATAAGAATTTGTTCTTAACTGACTTGCCTAGTTAAATAAAGGTAAAAAATTATAGTGAGCCATTTATTGAAGTGGCCAATGATTTCAAGCCTGTATGTAGACAGCAGCATCACTGTGTTGTGGCTGTTTAACAGTCTGATGGCCTTGAGATAGAAGCTGTTTTTCTGTCTCTCGGTCCCAGCTTGTACTGACCTCACTTTCTGGATGGTAGCGGGATGAACAGGCAGTGGTTGTTGTCCTTGATGATCTTTATGGCCTTCCTTTGATATCGGGTGCTGTAGGTGTCCTGGAGGGAAGGTAGTATGCCCCCGGTGATGCGTTGTGCAGACCTCACTACCCTCTGGAGAGCCTTGCGGTGCAGTTGCCATACCAGGCGGTGATACAGCCCGACAGGATGTTCTCAATTGTGCATCTCATAAACGTTGTGAGGGTTTTAGGTGACAAGCCAAATTTCTTCAGCCTCCTGAGGTTGAAGAGGTTCCGTTGCACCTTCTTCACCACACTGTCTGTGTGGGTGGTCTCCACTGCTGTCTCATCGATGTGGATAGGCAGGTGCTCCCTCTACTGTTTCCTGAAGGCCACGATAATCTCCTTTGTTTTGTTGATGTTGAGTGAAAGTTTGTTTTCCTGATACCGAGTGCCCTCCCCTCCTCCCTGTAGGCTGTCTCGCCCATCATTCTTAAATGGAAGAAGTTTGGAACAACCAAGACTCTTCCTAGAGCTGGCCACCCAGCCAAACTGAGCAGTCTGGGGAGAAGGGCCTTGGTCAGAGAGGTGAGAGTCTGCCATACTGTGAGGAGAGACAAATAAACTGATATACACATTATCAGTGATTCAGCCTCAGGTGACTTTAGCATGTAGCTAAAGTGTGTTGCTTATATGTGGGGCGGCAGGGTAGCCTAGTGGTTAGAGTGTTGGACTAGTAACCGGAAGGTTGCAAGTTCAAACCCCTGAGCTTACACGGTACAAATCTGTCGTTCTGCCCCTGAACATCCACTGTTCCTAGGCCTTCATTGAAAATAACCATGTAATGAAACTGTTGATTTAGTAGAGCTACATCAACAGAGACAAAAGGTGATAAACAGATGATTAGCTGACAATAAATACATAAATGAAACCTGGATTTAAATGATCTTTGTCTCTATGGAATGTAAAACATGCCTTTATAACGTTGTATGGAAGACAAGGTTGCAGGTCTGGTCCCAACGTCTCCTTTCTGGGTGTTCCTGGGAGAGAATTCAGCTAACCTTAAGAGGAATTTCCCAACTGAGTGTGGTATCAGGAAACCTTGCTAGCAACATAACAATACAGAGTTGTCGTTTTTGGCGTCTGGATTTCCTTCTAGACCACTGGGACAGATGTGCCACGTTTTAGTACAACGATTGGGGAAGAATTGCCTCGGCAACATACTATAAATGTAAATGCACAGTGACATCCATGAGTACGCTAACATGCTCAACTTGTAAAATGAAGTGTAATGTAGCTATATTTCCATTTGCCCCAGTCATTCTTTATTTAGTGTTATATCCTGATGCCTGGTCACTTTAGCCTTGCCTGTTTTTACATATCTACCTCAATTACCACGTATCCCTCCCTACACATTGATGTGGTTATGACACTCCTTGCGTATAGCTTCATTCCTGTGTGTTTTATGTGTTTTCATCTGCACCATTGGGAAAGAGCTGGTAAGTAAACCTGTCACTGTTATGTTTACACCTGTTGTATAATGTGACAAATAGGATTTCATTCGATTTTTTTTTCGGTCATGTATTTATGAAGGAGTCTATAAGAGCCCATGTTATTACTACGAAGAGGAGGGACTCTTGCCTCCGGTGTGATGCCTGATCTTTAGGAAAAATATTCGTTTATCTACGGCCCCATCACACAACACAGCGAGTCTCCCGCAGATAGAGTACTGGCTGACTGATTGACAGCGGCGGGCTGACGGTGACGCGCATGGAGAGAATATTTGATCAAATCCGATTGAGGAGACAGATGAACGCGTTCCCTCCTTTATTCCTAATAGCCTAATGAAACGGGCTGAAAGTCCAAAACGCTGACGGACGGCCTGATGAGCAAGAAACTGAAGGAAATCTTAGATTTCCGTGGTGTAACCAACGAGACTGTGTCCGTAGTATCGATAAGAAAAATCCTTGAAGGTATGTATAGCTGAATCTCATATATTTGAGGTCAAAATGCACTGTCTTTAATAAGTGAACAAAATCCTTGAAATAGAAACGTACTTGATAGGCTAGATATTGGCACATCCTCTCATCTAAATATGTGGATGTTGAATGTCAATTATTATGACTGGACCCTAGTCAGTCAGTAGTTTATCGGTTTTTCATGTAGGTTGACGTTTCTTTTTTCTTTTTTAGATGAATCTGTGACAGAAGTTTAGCTCTTAAGAACAGGTATCATTTTTCATCACAATGGACAGCGCACGCTCGTCGGTTGTTGAACGGAGAGATGCCACCGCATGATGTGGGGAGACCACATTTAACATGATGTAATATTTGGGCAATCTGAACATATGAAATTGTGAATCTATATTCTGGCCTGTTTTTCCAAACCATTTTTTGTTGACTGTGTGGACTTGAATGCAAGAAGAGGGTGAGATAAATGCCATTCTGTCTTGAAATTGCCCCCTCTGCGGGAATGCCTGTTCACCAGCGGGGCAATGGACTATTGGCACCTCAGGGCAAATCCATTCTCACACCTCATTTCTAAAAGGTCTCATTTCCCAAATGAATCTTGACTTCATTCCACATGAAGTGCGGCCAGTATTGACTTCCGACTAACCTCCAGCCTATTCATTGGCCATTTACTGGGATCTTAGATGTAATTCAAAGTATAATACCCTCTTGAGGTGAACTAAAATGGATGTTGGGAGTTGGGTTCCGACCGCAGGAGATGAGACCGGGAATTTCACCCCGGCCCACCTCCTGCTGGATCCCCATAACGGGTCAGGTCCAACACCTATACGGTTGGATAACGGCCAGGAGCGCTCCATCACAGACCAAGCCTATCGGAACTTCACCACAACCATCCAGGTGCTCATCCTCATAGGATCCCTGTTGGGTGAGTAAAATATCCTACACCATCTCTCCCCACTCCCCTGTGTGTGTGTGCATGTGTGTCCATCCCTCTCCCACTCTCTGTCTATCTCACTCTCTCTTGCTCTCTCTCCCATTGGCTCTGGGTAGCAATGGTCACTCACGGTGGAGGCCACACACACACACACACACACACACACACACACACACACACACACACACACACACACACACACACACACACACACACACACACACACACACACACACACACACACACACACACACACACACACACACACACACACACACACACACACACACACACACACACACACACAGGTGATAGGGACAGTAGTCCCAAGTTGACTGAGGATTCATCATAGGGGCCATAACATTTAATAATAATAATATTTCATATGTAATAATATTTCATAACAATAACATTTCAGATTTGGTAACATTTTGTAATCACACTTTTTTCATATTTAAAACATTTCGTAATCGAAACATTTCATATATGATAACATTTTATAGTCAAAACATTTCATATTTGATATGGAATACAAGATACAGTAATATAGTTCCAGTTGTAAGCCTCAGGGCCTACGGTGTCACCTGGCTTTAAAGTTGTATTCTCAGTATTTTGTATTTTGGTTAATCTGGTTAGTGTGCCTCAGTGAACCGTGCCTGTGCCACCCACATCGTCACCGGTATTAATCTGTTTTTCTCCAAATACAGTCCTGGTCAACCTCAGTCCCTCTGACTAGCTGTTGGAACAGATTCCTTTATATCACCAGTCCTGGTCAACCTCAGTCCCTCTGACTAGCTGCTGGAACAGATACCTTTATATCACCAGTCCTGGTCAACCTCAGTCCCTCTGACTAGCTGTTGGAACAGATACCTTTATATCACCAGTCCTGGTCAACCTCATCGCCCGTCTCCATCAGTACCACTGCCCATCTGTTGTTCTGGCATCGCCCGTCTCCATCAGTACCACTGCCCATCTGTTGTTCTGGCATCGCCCGTCTCCATCAGTACCACTGCCCATCCGTTGTTCTGGCATCGCCCGTCTCCATCAGTACCACTGCCCATCTGTTGTTCTGGCATCGCCCGTCTCCATCAGTACCACTGCCCATCCGTTATTCTGGCATCGCCCGTCTCCATCAGTACCACTGCCCATCCGTTATTCTGGCATCGCCCGTCTCCATCAGTACCACTGCCCATCCGTTATTCTGGCATCGCCCGTCTCCATCAGTACCACTGCCCATCTATTGTTCTGGCATCGCCCGTCTCCATCAGTACCACTGCCCATCCGTTATTCTGGCATCGCCCGTCTCCATCAGTACCACTGCCCATCCGTTGTTCTGGCATCGCCCGTCTCCATCAGTACCACTGCCCACCTGTTGTTCTGGCATCGCCCGTCTCCATCAGTACCACTGCCCATCTGTTGTTCTGGCATCGCCCGTCTCCATCAGTGCCACTGCCCATCTGTTGTTCTGGCATCGCCCGTCTCCATCAGTACCACTGCCCATCTATTTTCATGTCATTAATGATACTAGTAACTGATACTAGTAACTGACATCTGTGGTTTTGGCCTGGACATTACATGCGTTATACATGATCAATGTTTGCTGTTCCTCTATATAAAAGCCATTTGAGTTTAATAACCAGTAACTGAGGTGCACCATTATTGCCCAGCAAGCATTTGAAACACTAATAAGGCCTGGAGAGAGTGATCTTCACAGACAATAGAGAGAAGGAGAAAAGAACTGAGGAACAGATT
>NC_060186.1:75918731-75934338 GCF_021184085.1 Oncorhynchus gorbuscha | reverse complement strand
CAGCCTCATCAATGACCTGTGTTTTAACGGTACAGACAGCCTCATCAATGACCTGTGTTTTAAAGACAGCCTCATCAATGACCTGTGTTTTAACGGTACAGACAGCCTCATCAATGACCTGTGTTTTAAAGACAGCCTCATCAATGACCTGTGTTTTATAGACAGCCTCATCAATGACCTGTGTTTTAAAGACAGCCTCATCAATGACCTGTGTTTTAAAGACATCCTCATCAATGACTCTTTTAAAAGACATCAATGACCTGTGTTTTAAAGACACATCAATGACAGCCTCATCAATGACCTGTGTTTTAAAGACAGCCTCATCAATGACCTGTGTTTTAAAGACAGCCTCATCAATGACCTGTGTTTTAAAGACAGCCTCATCAATGACCTGTGTTTTAAAGACAGCCTCATCAATGACCTGTGTTTTAAAGACAGCCTCATCAATGACCTGTGTTTTTGCGACAGCCTCATCAATGACCTGTGTTTTAAAGACAGCCTCATCAATGACCTGTGTTTTAAAGACAGCCTCATCAATGACCTGTGTTTTAACGTTATAGACAGCCTCATCAATGACCTGTGTTTTAAAGACAGCCTCATCAATGACCTGTGTTTTAAAGACAGCCTCATCAATGACCTGTGTTTTAAAGACAGCCTCATCAATGACCTGTGTTTTAAAGACAGCCTCATCAATGACCTGTGTTTTAAAGACAGCCTCATCAATGACCTGTGTTTTAAAGACAGCCTCATCAATGACCTGTGTTTTAAAGACAGCCTATCAGACAGCCTCATCAATGACCTGTGTTTTAAAGACAGCCTCCTGTGTTTTATCAACCTGTGTTTTAAAGACAGCCTGACCTGTGTTTTAAAGACAGCCTCATCAATGACCTGTGTTTTAAAGACAGCCTCATCAATGACCTGTGTTTTAAAGACAGCCTCATCAATGACCTGTGTTTTAAAGACAGCCTCATCAATGACCTGTGTTTTCCTCATCAATGACCTGTGTTTTAAAGACAGCCTCATCAATGACCTGTGTTTTATAGACAGCCTCATCAATGACCTGTGTTTTAACGTTATAGACAGCCTCATCAATGACCTGTGTTTTATAGACAGCCTCATCAATGACCTGTGTTTTAACAGCCTCATCAATGACCTGTGTTTTAAGACAGCCTCATCAATGACCTGTGTTTTAAAGACAGCCTCAGACCTCATTCAATGACCTGTGTCATTTGTTTTATAGACAGCCTCCTCAATGACCTGTGTTTTAACAGGACCTGTATAGACAGCCTCATCAATGACCTGTGTTTTAAAGACAGCCTCATCAATGACCTGTGTTTTAAAGACAGCCTCATCAATGACCTGTGTTTTAAAGACAGCCTCATCAATGACCTGTGTTTTAAAGACAGCCTCATCAATGACCTGTGTTTTAAAGACAGCCTCATCAATGACCTGTGTTTTAAAGACAGCCTCATCAATGACCTGTGTTTTAAAGGTATAGACAGCCTCATCAATGACCTGTGTTTTAAAGACAGCCTCATCAATGACCTGTGTTTTAAATGACCTGTGTTTTAAGACAGCCTCATCAATGACCTGTGTTTTAAAGACAGCCTCATCAATGACCTGTGTTTTAACGTTATAGACAGCCTCATCAATGACCTGTGTTTTAAAGACAGCCTCATCAATGACCTGTGTTTTAAAGACAGCCTCATCAATGACCTGTGTTTTAACGGTACAGACAGCCTCATCAATGACCTGTGTTTTAAAGACAGCCTCATCAATGACCTGTGTTTTAAAGACAGCCTCATCAATGACCTGTGTTTTAAAGACAGCCTCATCAATGACCTGTGTTTTATCATTAATGACCTGTGTTTTAAAGACAGCCTCATCAATGACCTGTGTTTTATAGACGGCCTCATCAATGACCTGTGTTTTAAAGACAGCCTCATCAATGGCCCGTGTTTTATAGACAGCCTCATCAATGACCTGTGTTTTAAAGACAGCCTCATCAATGACCTGTGTTTTAACGGTATAGACAGCCTCATCAATGACCTGTGTTTTACAGACAGCCTCATCAATGACCTGTGTTTTATAGAGACAGCCTCATCAATGTGTTTAGCCTCATCAATGACCTGTGTTTTATAGACAGCCTCATCAATGACCTGTGTTTTAAAGACAGCCTCATCAATGACCTGTGTTTTAAAGACAGCCTCATCAATGACCTGTGTTTTAAAGACAGCCTCATCAATGACCTGTGTTTTAACGGTATAGACAGCCTCATCAATGACCTGTGTTTTAAAGACAGCCTCATCAATGACCTGTGTTTTAACGGTATAGACAGCCTCATCAATGACCTGTGTTTTAACGGTATAGACAGCCTCATCAATGACCTGTGTTTTAAAGACAGCCTCATCAATGACCTGTGTTTTAAAGACAGCCTCATCAATGACCTGTGTTTTAAAGACAGCCTCATCAATGACCTGTGTTTTAAAGACAGCCTCATCAATGACCTGTGTTTTAAAGACAGCCTCATCAATGACCTGTGTTTTAACGGTATAGACAGCCTCATCAATGACCTGTGTTTTAAAGACAGCCTCATCAATGACCTGTGTTTTAACGGTATAGACAGCCTCATCAATGACCTGTGTTTTAACGGTATAGACAGCCTCATCAATGACCTGTGTTTTAAAGACAGCCTCATCAATGACCTGTGTTTTAAAGACAGCCTCATCAATGACCTGTGTTTTAAAGACAGCCTCATCAATGACCTGTGTTTTAAAGACAGCCTCATCAATGACCTGTGTTTTAAAGACAGCCTCATTAATGACCTGTGTTTTAAAGACAGCCTCATCAATGACCTGTGTTTTAAAGACAGCCTCATCAATGACCTGTGTTTTAAAGGTATAGACAGCCTCATCAATGACCTGTGTTTTAAAGACAGCCTCATCAATGACCTGTGTTTTAACGGTACAGACAGCCTCATCAATTACCTGTGTTTTATAAACAGCCTCATCAATGACCTGTGTTTTAAAGGTATAGACAGCCTCATCAATGACCTGTGTTTTAAAGACAGCCTCATCAATGACCTGTGTTTTAAAGACAGCCTCATCAATGACCTGTGTTTTAAAGACAGCCTCATCAATGACCTGTGTTTTAACGGTACAGACAGCCTCATCAATTACCTGTGTTTTATAAACAGCCTCATCAATGACCTGTGTTTTAAAGGTATAGACAGCCTCATCAATGACCTGTGTTTTAAAGACAGCCTCATCAATGACCTGTGTTTTAAAGACAGCCTCATCAATGACCTGTGTTTTAAAGACAGCCTCATCAATGACCTGTGTTTTAAAGACAGCCTCATCAATGACCTGTGTTTTAAAGACAGCCTCATCAATGACCTGTGTTTTAACGGTATAGACAGCCTCATCAATGACCTGTGTTTTAAAGACAGCCTCATCAATGACCTGTGTTTTAACGGTATAGACAGCCTCATCAATGACCTGTGTTTTAACGGTATAGACAGCCTCATCAATGACCTGTGTTTTAAAGACAGCCTCGTCAATGACCTGTGTTTTAACGGTACAGACAGCCTCATCAATTACCTGTGTTTTATAAACAGCCTCATCAATGACCTGTGTTTTAAAGGTATAGACAGCCTCATCAATGACCTGTGTTTTAAAGACAGCCTCATCAATGACCTGTGTTTTAAAGACAGCCTCATCAATGACCTGTGTTTTAAAGACAGCCTCATCAATGACCTGTGTTTTAACGGTACAGACAGCCTCATCAATTACCTGTGTTTTATAAACAGCCTCATCAATGACCTGTGTTTTAAAGGTATAGACAGCCTCATCAATGACCTGTGTTTTAAAGACAGCCTCATCAATGACCTGTGTTTTAAAGACAGCCTCATCAATGACCTGTGTTTTAAAGACAGCCTCATCAATGACCTGTGTTTTAAAGACAGCCTCATCAATGACCTGTGTTTTATAGACAGCCTCATCTATGACCTGTGTTTTAACGGTATAGACAGCCCCATAAATGACCTGTGTTTTAGTGATGGTTATGGTTCCAATGAAGCAGTTCACTCAGAGCTCTTGACTTTATATTAATGGAAGGAAGCCAGGATGTGTGTGTGTGTATCAGAGTATGTGAGCGGTTGGATATCCTGCTCATTGTTAATGGAGGGATGCGCATGCTCCAGCACTCCACATCCTTACCCACCGCTCCGCTAAAAAAGAAAAACGCTCCCTGCGGCTCCAAATTCGCTCCATTAATTAAAAGCACAATTGAACCAAAACTCGTCTATTTGTGTAAGTACTTGGATCTACCAATTGTTTTTTAAAGTATTGAAACAAAACCATATGGATTTGAATGAAAAGTATTTGAATAAACATGAAAATGTAACTATAAGAAGCGAACATAATTTAGTTCAGTTCCTTCCTTTTGTGCCTTTGTGAGGTATTGTTCGTTTTGACTCGAGTAAGCATTTTCCTAGCTCCTTTGTGAGAACCAGTTATAACCTCCAGTCCTAGTTTTGAGTCACCTGCCTGTTTACCTAGCTATGTATGACCATTGCCTGCCTATGACCATGAATCCTGCCGCGCTCTGCGCGTGAATCTACACCTTTTCCTCCCTGAGTTTTTGCTACACATATAAACACTGTAAATAGGTCAGGAGCCAGACAGGGAACCTAAGAAGGAACGAACATTTATTATTTAGGCTATATTATTAGTCTATTATTTCAATTATTGCAAGGCTATAGCCTACAAAGAAATACATAGTGAAGTATTTGCGAGTGCTACACATTAGGCTGGTACCGTAGGGACATGAAGCGCTCAGCATTTAAACAACACTTCGTTATAGTCTGTGAATTGGCCATATAGGCTGTGACTTACTTATAAATATATGAAAAAATAACTTATTAGTGCCTTTGAATTCCTTTTCAGAAACACGATTTTCGTCCGTCTGTGGCTTCAGGCTCATGTGATGGTGCCTGGAGAGCCGGCCAGCAGGGGAGAATATCCTCTCTACACTGGCAGAGCCGCTGGGGATGAATAACACCCCGTTGGTCACTCTTGACAGGCTGGGCAGAGATGCACAGTTAAAAAAAGATTTTTCTATAGCTAGGCCTAAAGGTTTTTAGGCAAAAATAACCCAATCAAAACGGAAAGCTCCTTGAACGAGGGAATATGCCAGGACTATTGAGCCAAAATCCAGTTATGGCCTATTGTATAGATAATAGAAAGAAAATGAAGGAAACTATTAAGAGATTAGATTTTTAGTTTATAAATGAATTGCTACATTGACACACAGAGCTAGCTTTAGTCACCTCTTCCTTTCTGTTAGCATGTGCACATTGTTAAGTACACCATCATGCTTTCAGGATACGTGTCTTTATAGATTTCACAATGGTTCTTTAGTTGTGTGACAATAAATCACCACACTCGCCCTCTCTTGCTCTTGGTCCTCATCTTTGTAAGTCACCTTGATTTAGCACCTGTGTGTTTTATCAGTTTCTTTATAAGAAATATTTAGTGAATTCCATGACAGTCGCTAAAACAAGGGGCTGTAGCAGCACACAAGTAGACTAGAAATGCATGCTGGGCCGGGCGTGCCCTGAGCTTGTGAAGTGAGCACTACTTGGAGCGTTAGTGGAGCGACATTGGAGGGGGCGAGAAGGCTGAGGCTCCAACCTTTGGGAATCTCACTCCACTCTCCAGTCAAATTCGACACGCTCCCCGCTCAGCTCCTCGATCCGCTCACATACTCTGGGGTGGGTGTGTGTGTGTGCGTTTACTGTGCCTGTGAACCGTACAGTAGCCCCGTCAATCAATGCCGTGCGTTGCTCCAATCATGTGCCATGCAACACCAATAAACTTGGTTGATACACTTGATAACCAGATCTCATCTGAAATTTCTTGAATATAGTGACTTATTATATGCCCTGGGCTAACCATTGATAATAATCAAATGTACATCAATCACATGGCAGTGTTTATTCACTAGACAACATGGCAGTGTTTATACACTAGACAACATGGCAGTGTTTATTCACTAGACAACATGGCAGTGTTTATACACTAGACAACATGTGTCATGTTTTGTCATTTATTATCATGTCTTGTCCCTGTGCTTCCCATTCTATTCGTTTCCCTCTGCTGGGCTTATTAGGTTCTTTCCCTCTTTCTATCCCTCTCTCTCCCCCTCCCTCTCTCACTCTCTCGCTCTCTCTTCTCTCTATCGTTCCGTTCCTGCTCCCAGCTGTTCCTATTCCCCTAATCATCATTTAGTCTTCCCACACCTGTTCCCGATCCTTTTCCCTGATTAGAGTCCCTATTTCTCTCCTTGTTTCCCGTACCTGCCCTGTCGGATCCTCATTTATAATTCACCGTGCTGTGTCAATGTTTTGCCCTGTCGTGTCGTGTTTCCCTCAGATGCTGCGTGGTGAGCAGGTGTCTGAGTCTGCTAGGTTCAAGTGCCTTCCCGAGGCAACCTGCAGTTCTCGATCAAGTCTCCAGTCTGTTCTTGTCTTTACGTGTAGTATTATGCTTTTTGTTTTGTAAAGTTTATTCTGGATTAAATACTCTGTTTTCGCCAAGTCGCTTTTGGGTCCTCATTCACCTGCATGACAGAAGGATCCGATCGAGGAATGGACCCAGCGACTACAGACGCCGTAACACTGCCGTCGAGATCCAAGGAGCCATGCTCGGCAGACACGAGCAGGAATTGTCTGCTGCTCGCCATGCCGTGGAGAACCTGGCCGCTCAGGTTTCCGACCTCTCTGGACAGTTCCAGAGTCTTCGTCTCGTGCCACCTGTTACTTCCTGGCCTGCCGAGCCTCCAGAACCTAGGGTTAATAACCCACCTTGCTACTCCGGGCAGCCCACTGAGTGCCGCTCCTTTCTCACCCAGTGTGAGATTGTGTTCTCTCTCCAACCCAACACATACTCTAGAGAGAGAGCTCGGGTTGCTTACGTCATTTCACTCCTTACTGGCCGGGCCCGAGAGTGGGGCACAGCTATCTGGGAGGCAAGGGCTGATTGTTCTAACAATTACCAGAACTTTAAAGAGGAGATGATTCGGGTTTTTGACCGTTCAGTTTTTGGTGGGGAGGCTTCTAGGGTCCTGGCTTCCTATGCCAAGGTGATCGATCCATAACGGATTACTCTATAGAGTTTCGTACTCTTGCTGCCTCTAGTGACTGGAACGAGCCGGCGCTGCTTGCTCGTTTTCTGAGGGACTCCACACAGTGGTCAAAGATGAGATTCTCTCTCGGGAGGTTCCTTCCTGTGTGGACTCTTTGATTGCTCTCGCCATCCGCATAGAACGACGGGTAGATCTTCGTCACCAGGCTCGTGGAAGAGAGCTCGCATCAACGGTGTTTCCCTGCTCCGCATCGCAACCATCTCCCTCCTCTGGCTCTGAGACTGAGCCCATGCAGCTGGGAGGGATTCGCATCTCGACTAAGGAGAGGGAACGGAGGATCACCAACCGCCTGTGCCTCTATTGCGGATTTGATGGACATTTTGTTAATTCATGTCCAGTAAGAGGCCAGAGCCCATCAGTAAGCGGAGGGCTACTGGTGAGCGCTACTACTCAGGTCTCTTCATCTAGATCTTGTACTACTATGTCGGTCCATCTACGCTGGACCGGTTCGGGTGCTACATGCAGTGCCTTGATTGACTCTGGGGCTGAGGGTTGTTTCATGGACGAAGCATGGGTTCGGAAACATAACATTCCTTTCAGACAGTTAGACAAGCCTACGCCCATGTTTGCCTTAGATGGTAGTCATCTTCCCAGTATCAAATTTGAGACACTACCTTTAACTCTCACAGTATCTGGTAACCACAGTGAGACTATTTCTTTTTGATTTTTCATTCACCTTTCACACCTGTTGTTTTGGGTCATCCCTGGCTAGTATGTCATAATCCTTCTATTAATTGGTCTTGTAATTCTATCCTATCCTGGAACGTATCTTGTCATGTGAAGTGCTTAATGTCTGCCATCCCTCCCATTTCTTCTGTCCCCACTTCTCAGGAGGAACCTGGCGATTTGACAGGAGTGCCGGAGGAATATCATGATCTGCGCACGGTCTTCAGTCGGTCCCGAGCCAACTCCCTTCCTCCTCACCGGTCGTATGATTGTAGTATTGATCTCCTTCCGGGGACCACTCCTCCTCGGGGTAGACTATACTCTCTGTCGGCTCCCGAACGTAAGGCTCTCGAGGATTATTTATCTGTGTCTCTTGACGCCGGTACCATAGTGCCTTCTTCCTCTCCGGCCGGGGCGGGGTTCTTTTTTGTTAAGAAGAAGGACGGTACTCTGCGCCCTGCGTGGATTATCGAGGGCTGAATGACATAACGGTTAAGAATCGTTATCCGCTTCCCCTTATGTCATCAGCCTTCGAGATTCTGCAGGGAGCCAGGTGCTTTACTAAGTTGGACCTTCGTAACGCTTACCATCTCGTGCGCATCAGAGAGGGGGACGAGTGGAAAACGGCGTTTAACACTCCGTTAGGGCATTTTGAGTACCGGGTTCTGCCGTTTGGTCTCGCCAATGCGCCAGCTGTTTTTCAGGCATTAGTTAATGATGTTCTGAGAGACATGCTGAACATCTTTGTTTTTGTCTATCTTGACGATATCCTGATTTTTTCACCGTCACTCGAGATTCATGTTCAGCACGTTCGACGTGTTCTACAGCGTCTTTTAGAGAATTGTCTCTACGTAAAGGCTGAGAAGTGTTCTTTTCATGTCTCCTCCGTTACTTTTCTCGGTTCCGTTATTTCCGCTGAAGGCATTCAGATGGATTCCGCTAAGGTCCAAGCTGTCAGTGATTGGCCCGTTCCAAGGTCACGTGTCGAGTTGCAGCGCTTTTTAGGTTTCGCTAATTTCTATCGGCGTTTCATTCGTAATTTCGGTCAAGTTGCTGCCCCTCTCACAGCTCTTACTTCTGTCAAGACGTGTTTTAAGTGGTCCGGTTCCGCCCAGGGAGCTTTTGATCTTCTAAAAGAACGTTTTACGTCCGCTCCTATCCTCGTTACTCCTGACGTCACTAGACAATTCATTGTCGAGGTTGACGCTTCAGAGGTAGGCGTGGGAGCCATTCTATCCCAGCGCTTCCAGTCTGACGATAAGGTTCATCCTTGCGCTTATTTTTCTCATCGCCTGTCGCCATCTGAGCGCAACTATGATGTGGGTAACCGTGAACTGCTCGCCATCCGCTTAGCCCTAGGCGAATGGCGACAGTGGTTGGAGGGGGCGACCGTTCCTTTTGTCGTTTGGACAGACCATAAGAACCTTGAGTACATCCGTTCTGCCAAACGACTTAATGCCCGTCAAGCTCGTTGGGCGTTGTTTTTCGCTCGTTTCGAGTTTGTGATTTCTTACCGTCCGGGTAGCAAGAACACCAAGCCTGATGCCTTATCCCGTCTGTTTAGTTCTTCTGTGGCTTCTACTGATCCCGAGGGGATTCTTCCTTATGGGCGTGTTGTCGGGTTGACAGTCTGGGGAATTGAAAGACAGGTTAAGCAAGCACTCACGCACACTGCGTCGCCGCGCGCTTGTCCTAGTAACCTCCTTTTCGTTCCTGTTTCCACTCGTCTGGCTGTTCTTCAGTGGGCTCACTCTGCCAAGTTAGCTGGTCATCCCGGGTTCGAGGCACTCTTGCGTCTATTCGCCAGCGATTTTGGTGGCCGACTCAGGAGCGTGACACGCGCCGTTTCGTGGCTGCTTGTTCGGACTGCGCGCAGACTAAGTCAGGTAACTCTCCTCCTGCCGGTCGTCTCAGACCGCTCCCCATTCCTTCTCGACCATGGTCTCACATCGCCCTAGACTTCATTACCGGTCTGCCTTTGTCTGCGGGGAAGACTGTGATTCTTACGGTTGTCGATAGGTTCTCTAAGGCGGCACATTTCATTCCCCTCGCTAAACTTCCTTCCGCTAAGGAGACGGCACAAATCATTATCGAGAATGTGTTCAGAATTCATGGCCTCCCGTTAGACGCCGTTTCAGACAGAGGCCCGCAATTCACGTCACAGTTTTGGAGGGAGTTCTGTCGTTTGATTGGTGCGTCCGTCAGTCTCTCTTCCGGGTTTCATCCCCAGTCTAACGGTCAAGCAGAGAGGGCCAATCAGACGATTGGTCGCATACTACGCAGCCTTTCTTTCAGAAACCCTGCGTCTTGGGCAGAACAGCTCCCCTGGGCAGAATACGCTCACAACTCGCTTCCTTCGTCTGCTACCGGGTTATCTCCGTTTCAGAGTAGTCTGGGTTACCAGCCTCCTCTATTCTCTTCCCAGCTTGCCGAGTCCAGCGTTCCCTCCGCTCAAGCGTTTGTCCAACGTTGTGAGCGCACCTGGAGGAGGGTGAGGTCTGCACTTTGCCGCTACAGGGCACAGACTGTGAGAGCCGCCAATAAACGCAGGATTAAGAGTCCTAGGTATTGTTGCGGCCAGAGAGTGTGGCTTTCCACTCGCAACCTTCCTCTTACGACAGCTTCTCGTAAGTTGACTCCGCGGTTCATTGGTCCGTTCCGTGTCTCCCAGGTCGTCAATCCTGTCGCTGTGCAACTGCTTCTTCCGCGACATCTTCGTCGCGTCCATCCTGTCTTCCATGTCTCCTGTGTTAAGCCCTTTCTTCGCACCCCCGTTCGTCTTCCCTCCCCCCTCCCGTCCTTGTCGAGAGCGCACCTATTTACAAGGTACATAAGATCATGGACATGCGTTCTCGGGGACGGGGTCACCAATACTTAGTGGATTGGGAGGGTTACGGTCCTGAGGAGAGGAGTTGGGTTCCGTCTCGGGACGTGCTGGACCGTTCACTCATTGATGATTTCCTCCGTTGCCGCCAGGATTCCTCCTCGAGTGCGCCAGGAGGCGCTCGGTGAGTGGGGGGGTACTGTCATGTTTTGTCATTTATTATCATGTCTTGTCCCTGTGCTTCCCATTCTATTTGTTTCCCTCTGCTGGGCTTATTAGGTTCTTTCCCTCTTTCTATCCCTCTCTCTCCCCCTCCCTCTCTCACTCTCTCGCTCTCTCTTCTCTCTATCGTTCCGTTCCTGCTCCCAGCTGTTCCTATTCCCCTAATCATCATTTAGTCTTCCCACACCTGTTCCCGATCCTTTTCCCTGATTAGAGTCCCTATTTCTCTCCTTGTTTCCCGTACCTGCCCTGTCGGATCCTCATTTATAATTCACCGTGCTGTGTCAATGTTTTGCCCTGTCGTGTCGTGTTTCCCTCAGATGCTGCGTGGTGAGCAGGTGTCTGAGTCTGCTAGGTTCAAGTGCCTTCCCGAGGCAACCTGCAGTTCTCGATCAAGTCTCCAGTCTGTTCTTGTCTTTACGTGTAGTATTATGCTTTTTGTTTTGTAAAGTTTATTCTGGATTAAATACTCTGTTTTCGCCAAGTCGCTTTTGGGTCCTCATTCACCTGCATGACAACATGGCAGTGTTTATACACTAGACAACATGGCAGTGTTTATTCACTAGACAACATGGCAGTGTTTATACACTAGACAACATGGCAGTGTTTATTCACTAGACAACATGGCAGTGTTTATTCACTAGACAACATGGCAGTGTTTATTCACTAGACAACATGGCAGTGTTTATACACTAGACAACATGGCAGTGTTTATTCACTAGACAACATGGCAGTGTTTATACACTAGACAACATGGCAGTGTTTATTCACTAGACAACATGGCAGTGCTTCCCGGGGAAGGACTGCCCGTTCCATGATCTCGCCATCACGGTTGACAACTCCATTGTGTCCTCCTCCCAGAGCGCTAAGAACCTTGGCGTGATCCTGGACAACAAACTGTCGTTCTCAACTAACATCAAGGCGGTGGCCCGTTCCTGTAGGTTCATGCTCTACAACATCCGCAGAGTACGACCCTGCCTCACACAGGAAGCGGCGCAGGTCCTAATCCAGGCACTTGTCATCTCCCGTCTGGATTACTGCAACTCGCTGTTGGCTGGGCTCCCTGCCTGTGCCATTAAACCCCTACAACTCATCCAGAACGCCGCAGCCTGTCTAGTGTTCAACCTTCCCAAGTTCTCTCACGTCACCCCGCTCCTCCGCTCTCTCCACTGGCTTCCAGTTGAAGCTCGCATCCGCTACAAGACCATGGTGCTTGCCTACGGAGCTGTGAGGGGAACGGCACCTCAGTACCTCCAGGCTCTGATCAGGCCCTACACCCAAATAAGGGCACTGCGTTCATCCACCTCTGGCCTGCTCGCCTCCCTACCACTGAGGAAGTACAGTTCCCGCTCAGCTCAGTCAAAACTGTTCGCTGCTCTGGCTCCCCAATGGTGGAACAAACTCCCTCACGACGCCAGGACAGCGGAGTCAATCACCACCTTCCGGAGACACCTGAAACCCCACCTCTTTAAGGAATACCTAGGATAGGATAAAGTAATCCTTCTCACCCCCTCCCCCCTTAAAATATTTAGATGCACTATTGTAAAGTGGTTGTTCCACTGGATGTCATAAGGTGAATGCACCAATTTGTAAGTCGCTCTGGATAAGAGCGTCTGCTAAATGACTTAAATGTAAATGTTAAATGTTTATACACTAGACAACATGGCAGTGTTTATACACTAGACAACATGGCAGTGTTTATTCACTAGACAACATGGCAGTGTTTATACACTAGACAACATGGCAGTGTTTATACACTAGACAACATGGCAGTGTTTATACACTAGACAACATGGCAGTGTTTATACACTAGACAACATGGCAGTGTTTATACACTAGACAACATGGCAGTGTTTATTCACTAGACAACATGGCAGTGTTTATTCACTAGACAACATGGCAGTGTTTATACACTAGACAACATGGCAGTGTTTATACACTAGACAAAATGGCAGTGTTTATTCACTAAACAACTGAACGTAGAGTATATTCAGTAGACAACTGAACGTAGAGTATATTCAGTAGACAACTGAACGTAGAGTATATTCAGTAGACAATTGAACGTAGAGTATATTCAGTAGACAACTGAACGTAGAGTATATTCAGTAGACAACTGAACGTAGAGTATATTCAGTAGACAACTGAACGTAGAGTATATTCAGTAGACAACTGAACGTAGAGTATATTCAGTAGACAACTGAACGTAGAGTATATTCAGTAGACAACTGAACGTAGAGTATATTCAGTAGACAACTGAACGTAGAGTATATTCAGACTGGTTTCACACAGTGGCAGCTCATCCAAAGAGAACACCTTGCTCTTTTGGAAACACAGCCAGAGGAAAGTTACTTCACTTGAGCAGCGGAACCGAATTGATAACAATCTGCTGATCGCAGATCCCAATTAATCAGATCATTATGATCAGGAAGGACCTGATTTTAGATCAGCACTCCTACTCTGAGACTCTTGATAACTACTAGCCCTGGTAGGGATAGACTGGGGTTTTAAACCAGACATCAGTCACCCTGTGTAAATATACTTTTTTGTCTTAGGCACTACAACCATCAAGCAAATGTATTTATAAAGCCCTTCTTACATCAGCTGATATGTGAAAGTGCTGTACTTAAACCCAGACTAACACCCCAAACAGCAAGCAATGCAGGTGTAGACGCACGGTGGCTAGGAAAAACTCCCTAGAAAGGCCAGAACCTAGGAAGAAACCTAGAGAGGAACCAGGCTATGAGGGGTGGCCAGTCCTCTTCTGGCTGTGCCGGGTTGAGATTATAACAGAGCATGGCCAAGATGTTCAAATGTTCATAGATGACCAGCATGGTCAGATAATAATAATCACAGTGGTTGTCGAGGGTTCAACAGGTCAGCACCTCAGGAGTAAATGTCAGTTGGCTTTTCATAGCTGATCATTCAGAGTATCTCTACCGCTCCTGCTGTCTCTAGACAGTTGAAAACAGCAGGTCTGGGGCAGGTAGCACGTCCGGTGAACCGGTCAGGGTTCCATAGCCACAGGCAGAACAGTTGAAACTGGAGCAGCAGCACGACCAGGTGGACTGGGGACAGAAAGGAGTCATCAGGCCAGGTAGTCCTGAGGCATGGTCCTAAGGCTCAGGTCCTCCGAGAGAGAGAAAGAGAAAGAAAGAGAGAATTGGAGAGAGCATACTTAAATTCACACAGGACACCGGGTAAGACAGGAGAAGTACTCCAGATATAACAGACTGACCCTAGCCCCCTGACACAAACTATTGCAGCATAAATACTGGAGGCTGAGACAGGAGGGGTCAGGAGACACTGTAGCCCCGTCCGACGATACCTCCTGACAAGGCTAAACAGGCAAGATATAACCCCACCCACTTTGCCAAAGCACAGCGCCCAAACCACTAGAGGGATATCTCCAACCACCAACTTACCATCCTGAGGCTGTCCAGTACCAGTCCTTTCTGCTGCATGGCGTCATTGACTGAAAATGTATATAGGTTTAATAGTATAGAAACTGACTGGCTGACTGAATGACTGGCTGACTGGCTGACTGAATGACTGGCTGACTGGCTGACTAAATGACTGGCTGACTGAATGACTGGCTGTCTGAATGACTGGCTCACTGAATGACTGGCTGGCTCACTGAATGACTGGCTCACTGAATGACTGGCTGACTGAATGACTGGCTAATTGAATGATTGACTGGCTGACTGAATGACTGGCTGAATGAATGACTGGCTAATTGAATGATTGACTGGCTGACTGAATGACTGGCTGACTGAATGACTGGCTGAATGAATGACTGGCAAATTGAATGATTGACTGACTGACTGACTGAATGAATGACTGGCTGACTGAATGACTGGCTGAATGAATGACTGGCTAATTGAATGATTGACTGACTGACTGACTGACTGACTGAATGACTGGCTGACTGCAGTATAGTGAAGTTTCCAGAAGATGAGTTTAAGGAAAGAAAGAATGTTAATATAACACTTGAGAGGGTCTGAAAGGCTCGGTCAGCCTGGAGTCAGAGGAGATGGGAGAGATGGAGACTGTAACTGTGATATGAGGGTCTGAAAGGCTCGGTCAGCCTGGAGTCAGAGGAGATGGAGAAGAAAATGACTTACTGTGGAGTCAATAGAGGAAAGCTCTTACGATGTGTCCCAACTGGCAACCCATTTCCTATATAGAGTACTACTTTTGACCAGGACCCATAGGGAGTCCCATTGGGCTCTAGTCAAAGGTAGTGCACTAAATAGGGAATAGGGTGTCACTTGGGACATATCATTCGTCTCCTTCGGCAGCAGTCTAATCAAACTCCTTCAGCAGCAGTCTAATCAAACTCCTTCAGCAGCAGTCTAATCAAACTCCTTCAGCAGCAGTCTAATGAAACTCCTTCAGCAGCAGTCTAATGAAACTCCTTCAGCAGCAGTCTAATGAAACTCCTTCAGCAGCAGTCTAATCAAACTCCTTCAGCAGCAGTCTAATGAAACTCCTTCGGCAGCAGTCTAATCAAACTCCTTCAGCAGCAGTCTAATGAAACTCCTTCAGCAGCAGTCTAATCAAACTCCTTCAAGGATATTAATGTATCAGACCAGCAGTGTGAATGATGAAGGACATTAATGTATCAGACCAGCAGTGTGAATGATGAAGGACATTAATGTACAGTCTATTGACTTGTATTGAAAAGGGTAC
>NC_060186.1:75912249-75918631 GCF_021184085.1 Oncorhynchus gorbuscha | reverse complement strand
CCTATTTCATTCCATGCCAGGCCAGTGCTAGCCTGTCCTCCTTTCATTCCATGCCAGGGCCAGTGCTAGCCTGTCCTCTTTCATTCCATGCCAGGCCAGTGCTAGCCTGTCCTCTTTCATTCCATGTCAGGCCAGTGCTAGCCTGTCCTCTTTCATTCCATGCCAGGCCGGTGCTAGCCTGTCCTCTTCATTCCATGCCAGGCCAGTGCTAGCCTGTCCTCTTTCATTCGATGCCAGGCCAGTGCTAGCCTGTCCTCTTTCATTCCATGCCAGGCCAGTGCTAGCCTGTCCTCTTTCATTCCATGCCAGGCCAGTGCTAGCCTGCTCCTCTTTCATTCGATGCCAGGCCAGTGCTAGCCTGTCCTCTTTCATTCGATGCCAGGCCAGTGCTAGCCTGTCCTCTTTCATTCGACAGCCAGGCCAGTGCCAGCCTGTCCTCTTCTCATTCCATGCCAGGCCAGTGCTTAGCCTGTCCTCTTTCATTCCATGCCAGGCCAGTGCTAGCCTGTCCTCTTTCATTCTCGCTTGCCGAGATGAGTGCTAGCCTGTCCATCTCATTCGATGCCAGGCCAGTGCTAGCCTCTCCTATTTCATTCCATGCCAGGCCAGTGCTAGCCTGTCCTCTTTCATTCGATGCCAGGCCAGTGCTAGCCAGGGGTCTCTGTATGGTCTCCACACTGTTCCCATTCTCATTCGATATTCTCTGACTAGATTTGATCACAATATCAAAGTTATATTTGATTTCATTCTGTTTGTATCTATATCCAAAAGCAATGGCTAGTCCAACACAGGGATTACGTTACATTGAATTGACATTGACCCAGAGTTTTGTACAATATGAGATGGCAGATCACAGCAGTGCGTTGACCAAACAGAAAAAGCCAATACTTTACATGTAAAAGCTCGAAGCCAATATGTTTACTGACCTTGTTTCTGTGCTTGTGACGTAATGGTCGACATGATGTCAAAGAAAAGCGACCCACACCACATTCAGTGGCTTGCAAAAGTCTTCTCCCCCTTTTTTCCCTATTTTGTTGTCTTACAAACTGGAATTAAAATCGATTTTTTTGGGGGGAGTTTGTATCATTTGATTTACACAAACGCCTACTACCACTTTGAAAATGCAAAATATATATATTTTTATTGTGAAACATACAAGAAATAAGACAAAAAACAGAAAACTTTAATGTGCATAACTATTCACCCCCAAAGTCAATACTTTGTAGAGCCACCTTTTGCAGCAATTACAGCTGTAAGTCTCTTGGGGTATGTCTCTATAAGCTTGGCACATCTAGCCACTGGGATTTTTGCCCATTCTTAAAGGCAAACCTGCTCCAGCTCCTTCAAGTTGAATGGGTTCCGCTGGTGCACAGTAATCTTTAAGTCATACCACAGATTCTCAATTGGATTGAGGTCTGGGTTTTGACTAGGCCATTAGACCATTCCAAGACATTTAAATGTTAAACCACTTGAGTGTTGCTTTAGAAATATGTGTAGTGTCATTGTCTTTCTGGAAGGTGAACCTTCATCCCAGTCTCAAATCTCTGGAAGACTGAAACAGGTTTCCCTCAAGAATTTCCCTGTATTTTAGCGCCATCCATCATTCCTTCAATTCTGACCAATTTCTCAGTCCCTGCCGATGAAAAACATCCCCACAGCATGATGCTGCCACCACCATGCTTCACTGTGGAGATGGTGTTCTCGGGTTGATGATAGGTGTTGGGTTTGCGCCAGACATAGGTTTTTCCTTGATGACCAAAAAGCTACATTTTAGTCTCATCTGACCAGAGTATCTTCTTCCATACATTTGGGGAGTCTCCCACATGCCTTTTGGTGACACCAAACGTGTTTGCTTATTTTCTCCTTTGAGCAATGGCCTTTTTTCTGGCCACTCTTCCGTAAAGCCCAGCTCTGTGGAGTGTACGGCTTAAAGTGGTCCTATGGACAGATACCCCAATCTCCGTTGAGGAGCTTTGCAGCTCCTTCAGGGTTATCTTTGGTCTCTTTGTTGCCTCTCTAATTATGCCCTCTTGCCTGGTCTGTGAGTTTTGGTGGGCAGCCCTCTCTTGGCAGGTTTGTTTGTGGTGCCATATTCTTTCAATTTTTTAAATAATGTATTTAATGGTGCTCCGTGGGATGTTCAAAGATTCTGATGTTTTTTATAATCCAACCCCTGATCTGTGCTTCTCCACAACTTTGTCCCTGACCTGTTTGGGAGAGCTCCATGGTTTTTTCATGGTGCAGCTTGCTTGGTGATGCCCCTTGCTTAGTAGTGTTGCAGACTCCGGTGCCTTTCAGAACAGGTGTATACAGTATACACTGAGATCATGTGTCACTTAGATTACATGTTGGACTATTGAACTAATTATGTGACTTCTGAAGGTAATTGGTTGCACCAGATCTTATTTAGGGCTTCATAGCAAGAGGAGGGGCTTCATAGTAAAGGGGATGGGCTTCATAGTAAAGGGGAGGGGCTTCATACTAAAGGGGAGGGCTTCATCGCAAAGGGAGGGCTTCATATCAAAGAGGAGGGGCTTCGTAGCAAGGGGGCTTCGTAGCAAAGGGGAGGGGCTTCATAGTAAAGGGGAGGGGCTTCATAGCAAAGGGGGTGAATACATATGCAAACACCCCTTTTCCGTTTTGAATTTTTTGAAACAAGTTATTTTCACTTCACTAATTTGGACTATTTTGTTTATGTCCATTACATGAAATCCAAATAAAAATATATTTAAATTACAGATTGTAATGCAACTAAATAGGAAAAACCTCAAGGGGGACGAATACTTTTGCAAGGCAGTGTAGTATGGGAAAACAGAGAAAAAACACCAAGTAGGAAGGACATATTACTCTGAATACAATGAAAGGTTTCAGTTGACGAGCTTATTGTACATGTGTTGACCAAGGCTCTAATTCTTGTATGGCGACACTGACGCTTAACAATGAGTAGCTTCTGCGTACGGTTGAACGGTTGACTTCCTACATATCGGTCAGGTCCACATCCCAGCCCAAACCTCAATCTTATAGCCCTATAATCCAACGGGTGTAATCTTTCCAGTTGTGGCTCGGCTTACAGAAAGGCAGAAAAACCCCTGCTGCTCTCTGGTCCTGGATCTTGTTGGATCTCCCTCACGTCGCCAGGACAGCGGAGTGAATCCCCACCTTCCGGGAGACACCTGAAACCCCCACCTCTTCAAGAATACCTAGGATAGGATAAGTAATCCCTCTCACCCCCTTTAAGATTTAGATGCACTATTGTAAAAGTGACTGTTCCACTGGATGTCATAAGGTGAATGCACCAATTTGTAAGTCGCTCTGGATAAGAGCGTCTGCTAAATGACTTAAATGTAATGTAATGTAATGATCTT
Organism: Oncorhynchus gorbuscha; assembly: GCF_021184085.1. NCBI lineage: Eukaryota > Metazoa > Chordata > Actinopteri > Salmoniformes > Salmonidae > Oncorhynchus > Oncorhynchus gorbuscha. The sequence goes on along the minus strand of NC_060186.1, from coordinate 75,915,266 downwards.
GCTCTGCTCTGCATTGAAAACACATTGTGACTGGCTGATACATCCAGCACACATATACCCTTTGAAATTAATCACTGCTCCTTGGCTCTGTTCCAGGGACTGGTGGTCATCAAAGGGTCTTTTAGAGATGGCACTTTAGTTGTTTCTAATCTGATAACTCTCCCATCTGTTTTTTTGATGTGAATTCTGTCAGTAAGTGTAATTTCTGTGTGTTTTTATGGTGTTTGAGTTCACCATTTCTGGCTAACAGGTAAAGATGTCCTATCTTCCAATTTGATCATCACATTCGTAGTGTATTCAAGGTTTGAAAAGGCTTCTTAAATGAGTAGTTTCCACTTTAAAATGTCAGACTTGATTTATCCTAATGAAAAATGTATCAACCCCTACACAAATATCCATTAATTGCCAATCACATAATAATTCACATGTCCTGTATCTGCAGGATTTTTCCTGTTGTGAGAAACTGGTCCAAATTAAAGTTCCTACATCTGTAACTAATACGTCATTATAGTGACATATAAATCAGTTTAGCCTGACATATTTACAATGGGTAAATGTAACTGTTGTACATATTCTGGACCATGTTGGAGCGATGACATTGTTGTCAAGGGAGGGGTTTGGAACTGTGACCCAGTAAGTGGTTGTTGTAATGACTGGTGTCATCTTCCTCTGAGCTATTCCCTGCATCACAGGGCAGACAGCGTGTAATTTAATGTCATGTTAATATCAGTTATAAACTACGGTAATGACCAGTTGGATAGATATGGCAGTTGCAGTTGCAGGATGACAACAGCAGACGTATTGGGGGTAATTCAGGAACTTGGTGGGTTACGGAGACTAAAGATGAGTGGAAGGTTGTTCATATCATACCAAATGTTTTCTTAATCTATCTATAACTTCTATTTCTATAGTAATCCTGTTAATCATATCTGTTACAGAATGGAATATGATGATCCTATCTGTTACAGAATGGAATATGATAATCCTATCTGTTACAGCATGGAATATGTTAATCCTATCTGTTACAGAATGGAATATGATGATCCTATCTGTTACAGCATGGAATATGTTAATCCTATCTGTTACAGCATGGAATATGTTAATCCTATCTGTTACAGCATGAACTATGATGATCCTATCTGTTACAGCATGGACTATGATGATCCTATCTGTTACAGAATGGAATATGATAATCCTATCTGTTACAGAATGGAATATGATGATCCTATCTGTTACAGAATGGAATATGATGATCCTATCTGTTACAGCATGGAATATGATGATCCTATCTGTTACAGAATGGAATATGATGATCCTATCTGTTACAGCATGGACTATGATGATCCTATCTGTTACAGCATGGAATATGATGATCCTATCTGTTACAGCATGGAATATGATGATCCTATCTGTTACAGAATGGAATATGATGATCCTATCTGTTACAGAATGGAATATCTTGAATTCATAATATACCTGATACACGGAAAGGACAACATCTATTATTATTTTAGAGGGCCCCATCTCATTTTAGAGGGCCCCATCTCATTATAGAGGGCCCCATCTCATTTTAGAGGGCCCCATCTCATTTTAGAGGGCCCCATCTCATTATAGAGGGCCCCATCTCATTTTAGAGGGCCCCATCTCATTTTAGAGGGCCCCATCTCATTTTAGAGGGCCTCATCTCATTATAGAGGGCCCCATCTCATTTTAGAGGGCCCCATCTCATTATAGAGGGCCCCATCTCAATATAGAGGGCCCCATCTCATTTTAGAGGGCCCCATCTCATTATAGAGGGCCCCATCTCATTATAGAGGGCCCCATCTCATTTTAGAGGGCCCCATCTCATTATAGAGGGCCCCATCTCTTTATAGAGGGCCCCATCTCATTATAAAGGGCCCCATCTCATTATAGAGGGCCCCATCTCATTATAGAGGGCCCCATCTCATTATAGAGGGCCCCATCTCATTATAGAGGGCCCCATCTCATTTTAGAGGGCCCCATCTCATTTTAGAGGGCCCCATCTCATTATAGAGGGCCCCATCTCATTTTAGAGGGCCCCATCTCATTATAGAGGGCCCCATCTCATTATAGAGGGCCCCATCTCATTTTAGAGGGCCCCATCTCATTATAGAGGGCCCCATCTCATTATAGAGGGCCCCATCTCATTTTAGAGGGCCCCATCTCATTTTAGAGGGCCCCATCTCATTATAGAGGGCCCCATCTCATTATAGAGGGCCCCATCTCATTATAGAGGGCCCCATCTCATTATAGAGGGCCCCATCTCATTATAGAGGGCCCCATCTCATTATAGAGGGCCCCATCAGCCTCATCTCATTAGAGGGCCCCATCTCATTTTAGAGGGCCCCATCTCATTATAGAGGGCCCCATCTCATTATAGAGGGCCCCATCTCATTATAGAGGGCCCCATCTCATTTTAGAGGGCCCCATCTCATTTTAGAGGGCCCCATCTCATTTTAGAGGGCCCCATCTCATTATAGAGGGCCCCATCTCATTATAGAGGGCCCCATCTCATTATAGAGGGCCCCATCTCATTTTAGAGGGCCCCATCTTGGCGGTGTATATTTCTTTCTCGCATTATTAAGCCAATTTCCTGCAATTCCACACTTTTTTTCCCCACAGAGCTGAGAGACATTTTGCAGTTTTATATCTAATTTCTTGCAATTCAACACATTCTGCCATTGAGCCGAGAAAACATTGCAGTTTTAAAGCTAGTTTCAAAGCCATGTGTACTTTTGCTCAGACGTAAAAAAAAAACACGGCTAAATTAATTGTTTTGGGAATCTTCAATTCTCCCTAACCATGTAGCTTTTATTTTGGTGATTGGTATTTCTTAAAGATTATATTATTAAACAATATACAGACCCTTTATCTTTTCTAAGTACTTCATATAGGACACACACACACACTCACTCACTCACGCTCACTCACTCACTCACTCACTCACTCACTCACTCACTCACTCACTCACTCACTCACTCACTCACTCACTCACT
>NC_060186.1:75861019-75911749 GCF_021184085.1 Oncorhynchus gorbuscha | reverse complement strand
ATCAGTCACAGTAACAGTGGTAGAAACATCAGTCACAGTAACAGTGGCAGAAACATCAGTCACAGTAACAGTGGCAGAAACATCAGTCACAGTAACAGAAACATCAGTCACAGTAACAGTGGCAGAAACATCAGTCACAGTGGCAGAAACATCAGTCACAGTGGCAGAAACATCAGTCACAGTAACAGTGGCAGAAACATCAGTCACAGTAACAGTGGTAGAAACATCAGTCACAGTAACAGTGGCAGAAACATCAGTCACAGTAACAGTGGCAGAAACATCAGTCACAGTAACAGTGGCAGAAACATCAGTCACAGTAACAGTGGCAGAAACATCAGTCACAGTGGCAGAAACATCAGTCACAGTAACAGTGGCAGAAACATCAGTCACAGTGGCAGAAACATCAGTCACAGTAACAGTGGCAGAAACATCAGTCACAGTAACAGTGGCAGAAACATCAGTCACAGTAACAGTGGTAGAAAATCAGTCAGTCACAGTAACAGTAACAGTGGCAGAAACATCAGTCACAGTGGTAGAAACATCAGTCACAGTAACAGTGGCAGAAACATCAGTCACAGTAACAGAAAATCATCACAGTAACAGTGGCAGAAACATCAGTAACAGTAGCAGAAGTCAACAGTGGTGGCAGAAACATCAGTCACAGTAACAGTGGTAGAAACATCAGTCACAGTAACAGTGGCAGAAACATCAGTCACAGTAACAGTGGTAGAAACATCAGTCACAGTAACAGTGGTAGAAACATCAGTCACAGTAACAGTGGCAGAAACATCAGTCACAGTAACAGTGGCAGAAACATCAGTCACAGTAACAGTGGCAGAAAACAGTGGCAGAAACATCAGTCACAGTGGCAGAAACATCAGTCACAGTCACAGTGGCAGAAACATCAGTCACAGTAACAGTGGTAGAAACATCAGTCACAGTGGCAGAAACATCAGTCACAGTAACAGTGGCAGAAACATCAAGTCACAGTAACAGTGGTAGAAACATCAGTCACAGTAACAATGGCAGAAACATCAGTCACAGTAACAGTGGCAGAAACATCAGTCAAATTAACAGTGGCAGAAACATCAGTCACAGTGGCAGAAACATCAGTCACAGTAGCAGTGGCAGAAACATCAGTCACAGTAACAGTGGTAGAAACATCAGTCACAGTAGCAGAAACATCAGTCACAGTAACAGTGGCAGAAACATCAGTCACAGTAGCAGAAACATCAGTCACAGTAACAGTGGCAGAAACATCAGTCACAGTAACAGTGGTAGAAACATCAGTCACAGTAACAGTGGCAGAAACATCAGTCACAGTAACAGTGGCAGAAACATCAGTCACAGTAACAGTGGTAGAAACATCAGTCACAGTGGCAGAAACATCAGTCACAGTAACAGTGGCAGAAACATCAGTCACAGTAACAGTGGTAGAAACATCAGTCACAGTAACAGTGGTAGAAACATCAGTCACAGTAACAGTGGCAGAAACATCAGTCACAGTGGCAGAAACATCAGTCACAGTAACAGTGGTAGAAACATCAGTCACAGAAAATCAGTCACAACAGTGGCAGAAACATCAGTCACAGTAACAGTGGTAGAAACATCAGTCACAGTAGCAGTGGTAGAAACATCAGTCACAGTAGCAGTGGCAGAAACATCAGTCACAGTGGCAGAAACATCAGTCACACAGTGGTAGAAACATCAGTCACAGTGGCAGAAACATCAGTCACAGTGGCAGAAACATCAGTCACAGTAACAGTGGTAGAAACATCAGTCACAGTAACAGTGGTAGAGACATCAGTCACAGTAGCAGTGGCAGAAACATCAGTCACAGTGGCAGAAACATCAGTCAAAGTAACAGTGGTAGAAACATCAGTCACAGTAACAGTGGCTGAAACATCAGTCACAGTAACAGTGGTAGAAACATTAGTCACAGTAACAGTGGTAGAAACATCAGTCACAGTAACAGTGGTAGAAACATCAGTCACAGTAACAGTGGCAGAAACATCAGTCACAGTAACAGTGGCAGTAACATCAGTCACAGTAACAGTGGCAGAAACATCAGTCACAGTGGCAGAAACATCAGTCACAGTCACAGTGGCAGAAACATCAGTCACAGTAACAGTGGTAGAAACATCAGTCACAGTGGCAGAAACATCATTCACAGTAACAGTGGTAGAAACATCAATCACAGTAACAGTGGTAGAAACATCAGTCACAGTAACAATGGCAGAAACATCAGTCACAGTAACAGTGGCAGAAACATCAGTCAAATTAACAGTGGCAGAAACATCAGTCAAATTAACAGTGGCAGAAACATCAGTCAGTGGCAGAAACATAGCAGTGGCAGAAACATCAGTCACAGTAGCAGTGGCAGAAACATCAGTCACAGTAGCAGAAAAACAGTCAGTGGCAGAAACATCAGTCACAGCAGAAACATCAGTCACAGTAACAGTGGTAGGCAGAAACATCAGTCACAGTAACAGTGGTAGAAACATCAGTCACAGTAGCAGAAACATCAGTCACAGTAACAGTGGCAGAAACATCAGTCACAGTAGCAGAAACATCAGTCACAGTAACAGTGGCAGAAACATCAGTCACAGTAACAGTGGTAGAAACATCAGTCACAGTAGCAGTGGCAGAAACATCAGTCACAGTAACAGTGGTAGAAACATCAGTCACAGTAACAGTGGTAGAAACATCAGTCACAGTAACAGTGGCAGAAACATCAGTCACAGTAACAGTGGTAGAAACATCAGTCACAATAACAGTGGTAGAAACATCAGTCACAGTAACAGTGGTAGAAACATCAGTCACAGTAACAGTGGCAGAAACATCAGTCACAGTAACAGTGGTAGAAACATCAGTCACAGTAACAGTGGCAGAAACATCAGTCACAGTAACAGTGGCAGAAACATCAGTCACAGTAACAGTGGCAGAAACATGCTCTTCAGAGCTGCATCAAAGACACCTGCTATTATATGTTTGTAGTGGTGCTGGTATGTATGAAGTCTACATCAAAGCACATTATTCAGGGAAGAGTGAGTTACCCCCCTCCCCTCCTGTCTATATTTTAACAGACACTGTTGACTGATTCAACAGCATCCTTTTTATCTTGCATGAGATGTTATATGCACACGTTAGATTTAGTGGATAGTAAGTGGACATGTTGTTGATAGTTAGTTATTGAACATATACTGAACATCTACAAACCATCTACAAACCATCTACAAACCATTTATAAATCATCAACAAACCATCTATCAACCATATACAAATGATCTACAAACCATATACAAACCATTTACAAACCATATACAAACTATAATGTGACCAAAGCATGAGCTTTTCAACAACAACAACAACAACAAGAACAACAACAACGTGAAAAACGAAATGACTGGCGCACATTCTTCAGTCTTTTCATGCCCCATATATCAAGGCACCTGTGCCAACCATCCAATACCAAGGCCCACATCCTATTTCATATTACGTAACGTTTGTAAAACAAAGAACTGCCTTCCAAAGTGCATAAAAACTGATAATATGTTACAAGTCGGTTAAGAACAAATTACTTACTTACAATGGCGGCCTACTAGGGAACGGTGGGTTAACTGCCTTGTTCAGGGGAACAGTGGGTTTGTCAGGACCCGGTTACTGGTCTCCGGAGTGAGAAACAGTCACTAAACCAACTGAGCCACGAATAGTCAGCAGAACCCAGAAGATGAGGCAGACACATCAGTACTTGAGACGGTGTATTTAATGAAGTAAAAAGTGAAGTTCTTCAGGAAAACATGCAACTCCACAACCTCAAAAGGAATTCCACAAGAACAAAGGCAATCCTCCAAGACAAAAAGGCAAATCCACAAGGTGGAAGGCACAGCACAAAAAACCTCAAAAGATACTCAAAAACAAACAAACAAACAAGAACAAAAAACAGAACTCCACAAGAGAGTCCACCGGGATCAACAAGAGCTCATAGAGTACTAGGGCTGGGTGCTGACATACAAACACAGAGCAAAGAACTGAGTAAAACAAAGGGTTTAAATACAATCAGGGGAAACGAGGCACAGGTGCAAATAATAATGGGGATCAAGGGAAAACAAAAGGTCAAAAGGCACAATGGGGGCATCTAGTGACCAAAAACCGGAACAACCCTGGCCAAATCCTGACAGGGTTAACTGCCTTGTTCAGGGTAACAGTGGGTTAACTGCCTTGTTCAGGGTAACAGTGGGTTAACTGCCTTGTTCAGGGGAACAGTGGGTTAACTGCCTTGTTCAGGGTAACAGTGGGTTAACTGCCTTGTTCAGGGGAACAGTGGGTTAACTGCCTTGTTCAGGGGAACAGTGGGTTAACTGCCTTGTTCAGGGGAACAGTGGGTTAACTGTCTTGTTCAGGGGAACAGTGGGTTAACTGCCTTGTTCAGGGGAACAGTGGGTTAACTGTCTTGTTCAGGGGAACAGTGGGTTAACTGCCTTGTTCAGGAGCAGAATGCCAGATTTTTTCTTGTCAGCTCAGGGATTCGATCCGGCAAACTTTCGGTTACTGCCCCAACACTCGAACCACTAGGCTACTTGCCGCCCCCATTATGACTTTGCTACTGGATCAGTTGGCATTTCTGGTCAAGTGCCTTTTGAATCAATGTTGAAAGCAACACTCTCAAAGCCTATACTCTGACTTGAAAGCATGGTCCTAGATCTGTTTGAGCCGTCTTGCCAGCTCCTATAGCCCTTGTCACACCGATGACCATAGGAGTTGGCAAGACGGCACAAGACTGACTTAAGTGTGCTATTAGTTCTCTATCATACAGGCGGATGACCACATCTTGTTAGTATCAGATCTCTTGACACTGAACTGATTAAGTTCCAAATGGCACAGCTCTGGTCAAAATTAGTGTACAGTACTATATATGTGTACTATGTAGGGAATAGGGTGCCATTTGGGACGCAGTCCCGTCTCTCAACAACATAGCATTAGATGGGCTAGATAACAGATTAGGACTAACTCGTGTGCCCAAGGAACTTTTCCCAATAAAGCCAACAGTGGAGTCAGTCATAGTCTTAGATTGATGTCGTCAGTGGAATCTTTCAGGTGCTCCCTCCATGTCTACCTTGTTGTTATCTAATGCAGAAACAGAGGGTTGTCAGCTCTGAGACATAAAAAAGGTTTTGTCTCACCTCTTCTAGATGTGGCTGGTTTATGAGCTTTGAGGACACTATGCTGTTGAACGCTGATCTGTAGAGAATGTTATTCATTGACTACAGCTCAGCGTTCAACACCTCTTCTAGAAGCCCTCAAAGCTCATTACTAAGCTAAGGACCCTAAACACCTCCCTCTGCAACTGGATCCTGGACTTTCTGACGGGCCTCCCCTAGGTGGTAAGGGACTCCAAAACCATCATTAAATTTGCCGACGACACAACAGTGGTAGGCCTGATCACCGACAACGATGAGACAACCTATAGGGAGGAGGTCAGAGACCTGGCCGTGTGGTACCACGATAACAACCTCTAACTCAATGTGATCAAGACAAAGGAGATGATTGTGGACTACAGGAAAAGGAGGACCGAGCATGCCCCATTCTCGTCGACAGGGCTGTAGAGGAGCAGGTTGAGAGATTGAAGTTCCTTGGTTTCCACATCACCAACAAACTATCATGGTCCAAATACACCAAGACAGTCGAGAAGAGGGCACGACAAAGCCTATTCCCCCTCAGGAGACTAAAAAGATTTGGCATGGGTCCTCAGATCCTCAAAAAGTTCTACAGCACCATCGAGAACATGGTTGCATCACTGCCTGGTATGAAAACCGCTTGGCCTCCAACTGCAAGGCTCTACAGAGGGTAGTGCGAACGGCTCAGTACATCACTGGGGCCAAGATTCCTGACATCCAGGACCTCTATACCAGGCGGTGTCAGAGGAAGGCACAACAAATTGTCAAAAACTCCAGCCAACCTAGTCATAGATTGTTCTCTCTGCTACTGTACGGCAATCATTACCGGAGCGCCAAGTCTAGATCCAAAAGGCTCCTTAATAGCTTCTAACCCCAAACAATAAGACTCCTGAACAGCTGATCAAATGGCTACCCAGACTATTTGCATTGTCCCCCCACCTCTTTTACTGCTATTCTCTGGTTATTATCTATGCATAGTCACTTTAACTCTACCTATATGTACATATTACCTCAATTACCTCAACTAACCGGTGCCCCCACACATTGACTTGGTACCGGTACCCCCTGTGTATAGCCTCTGTAATAGCGTTCGTTTGTCGAAAGAGAGTCGGACCAAAATGCAGCGTGGTGGTTACTCATGTCTTTAATGTAGAAGAGCGATACATGAAATAACTTAATAAATATACAAAACAACAAAACGAAATGTGAAAACCTATACAGCCTGTCTGGTGAACACTAACACAGAGACAGGAACAATCACCCACCAAAAACACAGTGAAACCCAGGCTACCTAAATATGGTTCCCAATCAGAGACAACGAGAATCACCTGACTCTGATTGAGAACCGCCTCAGGCAGCCAAACCTAAGCTACACCCCTACTCAGCCGCAATCCCAATGCCACAAAACCCCAATACGAAACACAACATTAAAACCCATGTCACACCCTGGCCTGACCAAATATATAACAAAAACACAAAACACTATGACCAAGGCGTGACAGAACCCCCCCCTAAGGTGCGTACTCCTGGACGCACCTCAAAACCATAGGGAGGGCCCGGGTGGGCGTCTGTCCATGGTGGCGGCTCCGGTTCGGGACGTGGACCCCACTCCATTAATGTCATAGTTCCTCCCCTTCGCGTCCTGGGATAATCCACCCTCGCCGCCGATCATGGCCTAATAGTCCTCACCCAGAACCCCACTGGACTGAGGGGCAGCTCGTGACTGAGGGGCAGCTCGGGACTGAGGGGCAGCTCGGGACTGAGGGGCAGCTCGGGACTGAGGGGCAGCTCGGGACTGAGGGGCAGCCTGGGACTGAGAGGAAGCCCAGTACTGAGAGGAAGCCCAGTACTGAGAGGAATCTCAGGCAGGTAGTAGGCTCCGGTAGATCCTGGCTGGCTGGCGGATCTGGAAGATTCTGGTTGACTGGCAGATCTGGAAGAGACTGGTTGACTGGCAGATCTGGAAGAGACTGGTTGACTGGCAGATCTGGAAGAATCTGGTTGACTGGCGGATCTAGCTGCTCTGGCTGCTCCATGCAGATTGACAGCTCTGGCTGCTTCATGTAGACTGACAGCTCTGGCTGCTCAATGCAGACTGGCAGCTTTGTGCAGACTGACAGCTCTGGCTGCTCTATGCAGACTGGCAGCTCTGGCTGTTCTATGCAGACTGGCAGCTCTGGCTGCATCATGTAGACTGACAGCTCTGGCTGCTCCATGCAGGCTGGCAGCACCTTGCAGACTGGCAGCTCCTTGCAGACTGGCAGCTCCTTGCAGACTGACAGCTCTGGCTGCTCCATGCAGGCTGACTGCACCTTGTAGACTGACAGCTCCTTGCAGACTGGCAGCTCCTTGCAGACTGACAGCTCTGGCTGCTTCATGCAGACTGACAGCTCTGGCTGCTTCATGCAGACTGACAGCTCTGGCTGCTTCATGCAGACTGACATCTCTGGCTGCTTCATGCAGACTGACAGCTCTGGCTGCTTCATGCAGACTGACAGCTCTGGCTGCTTCATGCAGACTGGCAGCTCAGGCTGCTCCGAACAGGCAGGAGGCTCCGGCAGCGCTGTAGAGGAGGAAGGCTCTAGAAGCGCTGAACAGGCGGGAGACTCCAACAGCGCAGGAGAGGAGAAAGGCTCTCATAGCGCTGAAAAGGCGAGAGACTCCGGTAGCGCAGGAGAGGCGAGGCGCACTGTAGGCCTGATGCGTGGTGCTGGCACTGGTGGTACTTGGCCGAGGACACGCACAGGAAGCCTGGTGCGGGGAGCTGCTACCGGAGGACTGGTATATGAAGGTGGCACAGGATGGACTGGACCGTGAAGGTGTACTGGAGAGCCTGAGAGCAGGACTGGCACAGGATGTGCAAGGCTAGGTAGGTACACAGGAGGCTTAGTGCGTGAGGCTGGCACATTTTTCACCAGCCGACTAACACGCACCTCAGGACGAGTATGGAGCGCTGACCCAGGTGCCATCAAATCCCCGACACGCTCCGTCGGACGAATCTTGTACCTAAAGCACCAAGCTAGCAACTCCGTCATTACTCTCCACTCCACCTTCCCCATTAACTCCTTCACAGTCTCTGCTTCGCTCACCTCTAACACAGGCTCTGGTTCTGGTCTCCTCCTTGGCTCCTCACGATTAACAAGGAGAGTTGGCTCAGGTCTATCTCCAGACTCTGCCACTCTCCCTCTGAGCCCCCCCCCAATAAATGTTTGGGGCTGAGTCACAGGCTTTCCTCTGCACCGTCGTGATTGCCTCTCCAACTCCATTCTCCTATAGCCCTCTTCGCACTGCTCCAGCGAATCCCAGGCGGGCTCCGGCACTCTCTCTGGGTCGACCGCCCACCTGTCTATTTCATCCCACGTCGTATACTCCATGCTTCTGCTGTCCATAACGTCCTCCCTTCGCTGCTCCTGCTGTCGATGCCTGTTATCACACCACTCGGTCCGTGTGTGGTGGGTGATTCTGTAACGGCGTTCGTTTGTCGAAAGAGAGTCGGACCAAAATGCAGCGTGGTGATTACTCATGTCTTTAATGTAGAAGAGCGATACATGAAATAACTTAATAAATATACAAAACAACAAAACAAAACGTGAAAACCTATACAGCCTGTCTGGTGAACACTAACACAGAGACAGGAACAATCACCCACCAAAAACACAGTGAAACCCAGGCTACCTAAATATGGTTCCCAATCAGAGACAACGAGAATCACCTGACTCTGATTGAGAACCGCCTCAGGCAGCCAAACCTAAGCTACACCCCTACTCAGCCGCAATCCCAATGCCACAAAACCCCAATACGAAACACAACATTAAAACCCATGTCACACCCTGGCCTGACCAAATATATAACGAAAACACAAAACACTATGACCAAGGCGTGACAGCCTCGCTACTGTTATTTTACTGCTGCATTTGAATTATTATTACTATTATTATTATTTATTTTTTACTTATCTATTTTTTTTACTTAACACATATTTTTCTTAAAACAGCATTGTTCCATCTCATAATATTGAACTCCGATAACTCTCTGTCTACTATTTCAAAAGAGGATGTGGAGCTTTTCTGTTGACAGAGACATTTTAACTTACAATGTTTTAGCCTTTTGGACAAGTAGTCTTGCAGAAATCATTAGCTTGTATGTGTTACCAAACATATTTTGAGGAGAGAAGGGACAGAGGGGATCCAAATCTGACACCCAGGGTGTTGCAACCTAGAACAAAAAAACAAAAAACGCTTCCTCCTCCTCCTCCTCTTCATCCTCTACTTTGATCATGGCTGTAGTTCAGATATAGCAGTTTAGGCCAGCTTGAGATGCATTGAGGAGATCCATCAGTGTGTCCATGTGTAACACATCTTCCAGTCCATGCCAAGCCAGTGATAGCCTGTCCTCTTTCATTCCATGCCAAGCCAGTGCTAGCCTCTCCTCTTTCATTCCATGCCAAGCCAGTGCTAGCCTCTCCTCTTTCATTCCATGCCAGGCCAGTGCTAGCCTCTCCTCTTTCATTCCATGCCAAGCCAGTGATAGCCTATCCTCTTTCATTCCATGCCAAGCCAGTGATAGCCTGTCCTCTTTCATTCCATGCCAAGCCAGTGCTAGCCTCTCCTCTTTCATTCCATGCCAGGCCAGTGCTAGCCTCTCCTCTTTCATTCCATGCCAGGCCAGTGATAGCCTGTCCTCTTTCATTCCATGCCAAGCCAGTGCTAGCCTCTCCTCTTTCATTCCATGCCAGGCCAGTGCTAGCCTCTCCTCTTTCATTCCATGCCAGGCCAGTGCTAGCCTCTCCTCTTTCATTCCATGCCAAGCCAGTGCTAGCCTCTCCTCTTTCATTCCATGCCAGGCAAGTGCTAGCCTCTCCTCTTTCATTCCATGCCAAGCCAGTGCTAGCCTCTCCTCTTTCATTCCATGCCAGGCCAGTGCTAGCCTCTCCTCTTTCATTCCATGCCAAGCCAGTGCTAGCCTCTCCTCTTTCATTCCATGCCAGGCCAGTCCTAGCCTCTCCTCTTTCATTCCATGCCAAGCCAGTGCTAGCCTCTCCTCTTTCATTCCATGCCAGGCCAGTGCTAGCCTCTCCTCTTTCATTCCATGCCAAGCCAGTGCTAGCCTCTCTTTCATTCCATGCCAGGCCAGTGCTAGCCTCTCCTCTTTCATTCCATGCCAGGCCAGTGCTAGCCTGTCCTCTTTCATTCCATGCCAGGCCAGTGCTAGTATGTCCTATTTCATTCCATGCCAGGCTAGTGCTAGCCTCTCCTCTTTAATTCCATGCCAGGCCAGTGCTAGTATGTCCTATTTCATTCCATGCCAGGCTAGTGCTAGCCTGTCCTCTTTCATTCCATGCCAGGCCAGTGATAGCCTGTCCTCTTTCATTCCATGCCAAGCCAGTGCTAGCCTCTCCTCTTTCATTCCATGCCAGGCCAGTGCTAGCCTCTCCTCTTTCATTCCATGCCAGGCAAGTGCTAGCCTCTCCTCTTTCATTCCATGCCAGGCCAGTGCTAGCCTCTCCTCTTTCATTCCATGCCAAGCCAGTGCTAGCCTCTCCTCTTTCATTCCATGCCAGGCCAGTCCTAGCCTCTCCTCTTTCATTCCATGCCAAGCCAGTGCTAGCCTCTCCTCTTTCATTCCATGCCAGGCCAGTGCTAGCCTCTCCTCTTTCATTCCATGCCAAGCCAGTGCTAGCCTCTCTTTCATTCCATGCCAGGCCAGTGCTAGCCTCTCCTCTTTCATTCCATGCCAGGCCAGTGCTAGCCTGTCCTCTTTCATTCCATGCCAGGCCAGTGCTAGTATGTCCTATTTCATTCCATGCCAGGCTAGTGCTAGCCTCTCCTCTTTAATTCCATGCCAGGCCAGTGCTAGTATGTCCTATTTCATTCCATGCCAGGCTAGTGCTAGCCTGTCCTCTTTCATTCCATGCCAGGCCAGTGATAGCCTGTCCTCTTTCATTCCATGCCAAGCCAGTGCTAGCCTCTCCTCTTTCATTCCATGCCAGGCCAGTGCTAGCCTCTCCTCTTTCATTCCATGCCAGGCAAGTGCTAGCCTCTCCTCTTTCATTCCATGCCAGGCCAGTGCTAGCCTGTCCTCTTTCATTCCATGCCAGGCCAGTGCTAGTATGTCCTATTTCATTCCATGCCAAGCCAGTGCTAGCCTCTCCTCTTTCATTCCATGCCAGGCCAGTGCTAGCCTCTCCTCTTTCATTCCATGCCAAGCCAGTGCTAGCCTCTCCTCTTTCATTCCATGCCAGGCCAGTCCTAGCCTCTCCTCTTTCATTCCATGCCAAGCCAGTGCTAGCCTCTCCTCTTTCATTCCATGCCAGGCCAGTGCTAGCCTCTCCTCTTTCATTCCATGCCAAGCCAGTGCTAGCCTCTCTTTCATTCCATGCCAGGCCAGTGCTAGCCTCTCCTCTTTCATTCCATGCCAGGCCAGTGCTAGCCTGTCCTCTTTCATTCCATGCCAGGCCAGTGCTAGTATGTCCTATTTCATTCCATGCCAGGCTAGTGCTAGCCTCTCCTCTTTAATTCCATGCCAGGCCAGTGCTAGTATGTCCTATTTCATTCCATGCCAGGCTAGTGCTAGCCTGTCCTCTTTCATTCCATGCCAGGCCAGTGCTAGTATGTCCTATTTCATTCCATGCCAGGATAGTGCTAGCCTGTCCTCTTTCATTCCATGCCAGGCCAGTGCTAGCCTCTCCTATTTCATTCCATGCCAGGCCAGTGCTAGCCTCTCCTCTTTCATTCCATGCCAGGCCAGTGCTAGCCTGTCCTCTTTCATTCCATGCCAGGCCAGTGCTAGTATGTCCTATTTCATTCCATGCCAGGCTAGTGATAGCCTGTCCTCTGTCATTCCATGTCAGGCCAGTGCTAGCCTCTCCTATTTCATTCCATGCCAGGCTAGTGCTAGCCTCTCCTATTTCATTCCATGCCAGGCCTGTGCTAGCCTGTCCTCTTTCATTCCATGCCAGGCCAGTGCTAGCCTGTCCTCTTTCATTCGATGCCAGGCCAGTGCTAGCCTGTCCTCTTTCATTCCATGCCAGGCCAGTGCTATCCTCTCCTATTTCATTCCATGCCAGGCTAGTGCTAGCCTCTCCTATTTCATTCCATGCCAGGCCTGTGCTAGCCTGTCCTCTTTCATTCCATGCCAGGCCAGTGTTAGCCTGTCCTCTTTCATTCGATGCCAGGCCAGTGCTAGCCTCTCCTATTTCATTCCATGCCAGGCCAGTGCTAGCCTGTCCTCTTTCATTCCATGCCAGGCCAGTGCTAGCCTGTCCTCTTTCATTCGATGCCAGGCCAGTGCTAGCCTCTCCTATTTCATTCCATGCCAGGCCAGTGCTAGCCTGTCCTCTTTCATTCCATGCCAGGCCAGTGCTAGCCTGTCCTCTTTCATTCGATGCCAGGCCAGTGCTAGCCTCTCCTATTTCATTCCATGCCAGGCCAGTGCTAGCCTGTCCTCTTTCATTCCATGCCAGGCCAGTGCTAGCCTGTCCTCTTTCATTCGATGCCAGGCCAGTGCTAGCCTCTCCTATTTCATTCCATGCCAGGCCAGTGCTAGCCTGTCCTCTTTCATTCCATGCCAGGCCAGTGCTAGCCTCTCCTCTTTCATTCCATGCCAGGCCAGTGCTAGCCTGTCCTCTTTCATTCCATGCCAGGCCAGTGCTAGTATGTCCTATTTCATTCCATGCCAGGCTAGTGATAGCCTGTCCTCTGTCATTCCATGTCAGGCCAGTGCTAGCCTCTCCTATTTCATTCCATGCCAGGCTAGTGCTAGCCTCTCCTATTTCATTCCATGCCAGGCCTGTGCTAGCCTGTCCTCTTTCATTCCATGCCAGGCCAGTGCTAGCCTGTCCTCTTTCATTCGATGCCAGGCCAGTGCTAGCCTGTCCTCTTTCATTCCATGCCAGGCCAGTGCTAGCCTCTCCTATTTCATTCCATGCCAGGCTAGTGCTAGCCTCTCCTATTTCATTCCATGCCAGGCCTGTGCTAGCCTGTCCTCTTTCATTCCATGCCAGGCCAGTGCTAGCCTGTCCTCTTTCATTCCATGCCAGGCCAGTGCTAGCCTCTCCTATTTCATTCCATGCCAGGCCAGTGCTAGCCTGTCCTCTTTCATTCCATGCCAGGCCAGTGCTAGCCTGTCCTCTTTCATTCGATGCCAGGCCAGTGCTAGCCTGTCCTCTTTCATTCGATGCCAGGCCAGTGCTAGCCTGTCCTCTTTCATTCGATGCCAGGCCAGTGCTAGCCTGTCCTCTTTCATTCCATGCCAGGCCAGTGCTAGCCTGTCCTCTTTCATTCCATGCCAGGCCAGTGCTAGCCTGTCCTTTCATTCCGATGCCAGGCCAGTGCTAGCCTGTCCTCTTTCATTGATGCCAGGCCAGTGCTAGCCTGTCCTCTTTCATTCGATGCCAGGCCAGTGCTAGCCTGTCCTCTTTCATTCCATGCCAGGCCAGTGCTAGCCTGTCCTCTTTCATTCCATGCCAGGCCAGTGCTAGCCTGTCCTCTTTCATTCCATGCCAGGCCAGTGCTAGCCTGTCCTCTTTCATTCGATGCCAGGCCAGTGCTAGCCTGTCCTCTTTCATTCCATGCCAGGCCAGTGCTAGCCTGTCCTCTTTCATTCGATGCCAGGCCAGTGCTAGCCTGTCCTCTTTCATTCGATGCCAGGCCAGTGCTAGCCTGTCCTCTTTCATTCGATGCCAGGCCAGTGCTAGCCAGGGGTCTCTGTATGGTCTCCACACTGTTCCCATTCTCATTCGATATTCTCTGACTAGATTTGATCACAATATCAAAGTTATATTTGATTTCATTCTGTTTGTATCTATATCCAAAAGCAATGGCTAGTCCAACACAGGGATTACGTTACATTGAATTGACATTGACCCAGAGTTTTGTACAATATGAGATGGCAGATCACAGCAGTGCGTTGACCAAACAGAAAAAGCCAATACTTTACATGTAAAAGCCGAAGCCAATATGTTTACTGACCTTGTTTCTGTGCTTGTGACGTAATGGTCGACATGATGTCAAAGAAAAGCGACCCACACCACATTCAGTGGCTTGCAAAAGTCTTCTCCCCCTTTTTTCCCTATTTTGTTGTCTTACAAACTGGAATTAAAATCGATTTTTTTGGGGGAGTTTGTATCATTTGATTTACACAAAACGCCTACTACCACTTTGAAAATGCAAAATATATATATTTTTTATTGTGAAACATACAAGAAATAAGACAAAAAAACAGAAAACTTTAATGTGCATAATTATTCACCCCCCAAAGTCAATACTTTGTAGAGCCACCTTTTGCAGCAATTACAGCTGTAAGTCTCTTGGGGTATGTCTCTATAAGCTTGGCACATCTAGCCACTGGGATTTTTGCCCATTCTTAAAGGCAAACCTGCTCCAGCTCCTTCAAGTTGAATGGGTTCCGCTGGTGCACAGTAATCTTTAAGTCATACCACAGATTCTCAATTGGATTGAGGTCTGGGTTTTGACTAGGCCATTAGACCATTCCAAGACATTTAAATGTTAAACCACTTGAGTGTTGCTTTAGAAATATGTGTAGTGTCATTGTCTTTCTGGAAGGTGAACCTTCATCCCAGTCTCAAATCTCTGGAAGACTGAAACAGGTTTCCCTCAAGAATTTCCCTGTATTTTAGCGCCATCCATCATTCCTTCAATTCTGACCAATTTCTCAGTCCCTGCCGATGAAAAACATCCCCACAGCATGATGCTGCCACCACCATGCTTCACTGTGGAGATGGTGTTCTCGGGTTGATGATAGGTGTTGGGTTTGCGCCAGACATAGGTTTTTCCTTGATGACCAAAAAGCTACATTTTAGTCTCATCTGACCAGAGTATCTTCTTCCATACATTTGGGGAGTCTCCCACATGCCTTTTGGTGACACCAAACGTGTTTGCTTATTTTCTCCTTTGAGCAATGGCCTTTTTCTGGCCACTCTTCCGTAAAGCCCAGCTCTGTGGAGTGTACGGCTTAAAGTGGTCCTATGGACAGATACCCCAATCTCTGTTGAGGAGCTTTGCAGCTCCTTCAGGGTTATCTTTGGTCTCTTTGTTGCCTCTCTAATTAATGCCCTCTTTGCCTGGTTTGTGAGTTTTGGTGGGCAGCCCTCTCTTGGCAGGTTTGTTGTGGTGCCATATTCTTTCAATTTTTTTAATAATGTATTTAATGGTGCTCCGTGGGATGTTCAAAGATTCTGATATTTTTTTATAATCCAACCCTGATCTGTACTTCTCCACAACTTTGTCCCTGACCTGTTTGGAGAGCTCCATGGTTTTCATGGTGCAGCTTGCTTGGTGATGCCCCTTGCTTAGTAGTGTTGCAGACTCCGGTGCCTTTCAGAACAGGTGTATACAGTATACACTGAGATCATGTGTCACTTAGATTGCACACAGGTGGACTTTATTGAACTAATTATGTGACTTCTGAAGGTAATTGGTTGCACCAGATCTTATTTGGGGGCTTCATAGCAAAGGGGAGGGGCTTCATAGTAAAGGGGATGGGCTTCATAGTAAAGGGGAGGGGCTTCATAGTAAAGGGGAGGGGCTTCATAGCAAAGGGAGGGGCTTCATATCAAAGAGGAGGGGCTTCGTAGCAAGGGGGGGCTTCGTAGCAAAGGGGAGGGGCTTCATAGTAAAGGGGAGGGGCTTCATAGCAAAGGGGGTGAATACATATGCAAACACCCCTTTTCCGTTTTGAATTTTTTGAAACAAGTTATTTTCACTTCACTAATTTGGACTATTTTGTTTATGTCCATTACATGAAATCCAAATAAAAATATATTTAAATTACAGATTGTAATGCAACTAAATAGGAAAAACCTCAAGGGGGACGAATACTTTTGCAAGGCAGTGTAGTATGGGAAAACAGAGAAAAAACACCAAGTAGGAAGGACATATTACTCTGAATACAATGAAAGGTTTCAGTTGACGAGCTTATTGTACATGTGTTGACCAAGGCTCTAATTCTTGTATGGCGACACTGACGCTTAACTTCTGCGTACGGTTGAACGGTTGACTTCCTACATATCGGTCAGGTCCACATCCCAGCCCAAACCTCAATCTTATAGCCCTATAATCCAACGGGTGTAATCTTTCCAGTTGTGGCTTGGCTTACAGAAAGGCAGAAAAACCCCTGCTGCTGTCTGGTCCTGGATCTTGTTGGATCTCCCTCACGTCGCCAGGACAGCGGAGTCGATCACCACCTTCCGGAGACACCTGAAACCCCACCTCTTCAAGGAATACCTAGGATAGGATAAGTAATCCCTCTCACCCCCCCCCCCCCCTTTAAGATTTAGATGCACTATTGTAAAGTGACTGTTCCACTGGATGTCATAAGGTGAATGCACCAATTTGTAAGTCGCTCTGGATAAGAGCGTCTGCTAAATAACTTAAATGTAATGTAATGTAATGATCTTGCTCTGCTCTGCATTGAAAACACATTGTGACTGGCTGATACATCCAGCACACATATACCCTTGTAATTAATCACTGCTCCTTGGCTCTGTTCAGGGACTGGTGGTCATCAAAGGGTCTTTTTAAGAGATGGTACTTTAGTTGTTTCTAATCTGATAACTCTCCCATCTGTTTTTTTTTAAATGTGAATTCTGTCAGTAAGTGTAATTTCTGTGTGTTTTTATGGTGTTTGAGTTCTGTTTCCTGGCTAACAGGTAAAGATGTCCTATCTTAATTTGATCACTCACATTCGTAGTGTATTCAAGGTTTGAAAAGGCTTCTTAAATGAGTGATTTCCACTTTAAAATGTCAGACTTGATTTATCCTAATGAAAAATGTATCAACCCCTACACAAATATCCATTAATTGTAATCCACATAATAATTCACATGTCCTGTATCTGCAGGATTTTTTCCCTGTTGTGAGAAACTGGTCAAATTAAGTTCCTACATCTGTAACTAATACGTCATTATAGTGACATATTTACAATGGGTAAATGTAACTATTTGTACATATTCTAATGAGACCATGTTGGAGCGATGACATTGTTGTCAGGGAGGGGTTTGGAACTGTGACCCAGTAAGTGGTTGTTGTAATGACTGGTGTCATCTTCCTCTGAGCTATTCCCTGCATCACAGGGCAGACAGCGTGTAATTTAATGTCATGTTAATATCAGTTATAAACTACGGTAATGACCAGTTGGATAGATATGGCAGTTGCAGTTGCAGGATGACAACAGCAGACGTATTGGGGGTAATTCAGGAACTTGGTGGGTTACGGAGACTGAAGATGAGTGGAAGGTTGTTCATATCATACCAAATGTTTTCTTAATCTATCTATAACTTCTATTTCTATAGTAATCCTGTTAATCCTATCTGTTACAGAATGGAATATGTTAATCCTATCTGTTACAGCATGGAATATGTTAATCCTATCTGTTACAGCATGGAATATGTTAATCCTATCTGTTACAGAATGGAATATGATGATCCTATCTGTTACAGCATGGACTATGTTAATCCTATCTGTTACATGGACTGATCTGTTACAGCATGGAATATGTTAATCCTATCTGTTACAGCATGGAATATGTTAATCCTATCTGTTACAGCATGAACTATGATGATCCTATCTGTTACAGCATGGAATATGATGATCCTATCTGTTACAGAATGGACTATGATGATCCTATCTGTTACAGAATGGATGATCCTATCTGTTACAGAATGAATATGAATATGATGATCCTATCTGTTACAGAATGGAATATGATGATCCTATCTGTTACAGCATGGAATATGATGATCCTATCTGTTACAGAATGGAATATGATGATCCTATCTGTTACAGCATGGATGGAATATGATGATCCTATCTGTTACAGCATGGAATATGATGATCCTATCTGTTACAGCATGGAATATGATGATCCTATCTGTTACAGAATGGAATATGATGATCCTATCTGTTACAGAATGGAATATGATGGTTACAGAATATCCTATCTGTTCTTGAATCTGTTTCATAATATACCTGATACTATCTGTTACAGAATGGAAAGGACAACAGAATCTATTATTATTTTAGATGGGGCCCCATCTCATTTAGAGGGCCCCATCTCATTATAGAGGGCCCCATCTCATTTTAGAGGGCCCCATCTCATTTAGAGGGCCCCATCTCATTATAGAGGGCCCCATCTCATTTTAGAGGGCCCCATCTCATTTTAGAGGGCCCCATCTCATTTTAGAGGGCCCCATCTCATTTAGAGGGCCCCATCTCATTTTAGAGGGCCCCATCTCATTATAGAGGGCCCCATCTCATTATAGAGGGCCCCATCTCATTTTAGAGGGCCCCATCTCATTATAGAGGGCCCCATCTCATTTTAGAGGGCCCCATCTCATTTTAGAGGGCCCCATCTCATTATAGAGGGCCCCATCTCATTATAGAGGGCCCCATCTCATTATAAGAGGGCCCCATCTCATTTTAGAGGGCCCCATCTCATTTTAGAGGGCCCCATCTCATATATAGAGGGCCCCATCTCATTATAGAGGGCCCCATCTCATTTTAGAGGGCCCCATCTCATTTTAGAGGGCCCCATCTCATTATAGAGGGCCCCATCTCATTTTAGAGGGCCCCATCTCATTATAGAGGGCCCCATCTCATTTAGAGGGCCCCATCTCATTATAGAGGGCCCCATCTCATTTTAGAGGGCCCCATCTCATTATAGAGGGCCCCATCTCATTATAGAGGGCCCCATCTCATTTTAGAGGGCCCCATCTCATTTTAGAGGGCCCCATCTCATTATCTATTTTAGAGGGCCCCATCTCATTATAGAGGGCCCCATCTCATTATAGAGGGCCCCATCTCATTTTAGAGGGCCCCATCTCATTATAGAGGGCCCCATCTCATTATAGAGGGCCCCATCTCATTTAGAGGGCCCCATCTCATTTTAGAGGGCCCCATCTAGAGGGCCCCATCTCATTATAGAGGGCCCCATCTCATTATAGAGGGCCCCATCTCATTTTAGAGGGCCCCATCTCATTTAGAGGGCCCCATCTCTCATAGAGGGCCCCATCTCATTTTAGAGGGCCCCATCTCATTTTAGAGGGCCCCATCTCATTATAGAGGGCCCCATCTCATTATAGAGGGCCCCATCTCTCATCTATTTTAGAGGGCCCCATCTCATTTTAGAGGGCCCCATCTTGGCGGTGTATATTTTTTTCTCGCATTATTAAGCCAATTTCCTGCAATTCCACACTTTTTTCCACACAGAGCTGAGACATTTTGCAGTTTTATATCTAATTTTTTGTAATTCAACACATTCTGCCATTGAGCCGAGAAAACATTGCAGTTTTAAAACTAGTTTCAAAGCCATGTGTACTTTTGCTCAGACGTAAAAAAAAAACACGGCTAAATTAATTGTTTTGGGAATCTTCAATTCTCCCTAACCATGTAGCTTTTATTTTGGTGATTGGTATTTCTTAAAGATTATATTATTAAACAATATACAGACCCTTTATCTTTTCTAAGTACTTCATATAGGACACACACACACACACACTCACGCTCACACTCACTCACTCACTCACTCACTCACTCACTCACTCACTCACTCACTCACTCACTCACTCACTCACGCACGCACGCACGCACGCACGCACTCACTCACTCACTCACTCACTCACTCACTCACTCACTCACTCACTCACACACACTCACACACTCACACACGCACACACACACACACACACACACACACACACACACACACACACACACACACACACACACACACACACACACACACACACACACACACACACACACACACACACACACACACACACACACACACACACACACCAGTCCCAGGTGTGTTTAGGTCTCTCTGGAAGCTTGCTCCACGTTTATTGGTTTTCCATTTCACTGGAAAGTTCTGCTCCGGCCCGTAAAAATCAAGTGGACATTTTTTATTTGAATTGTCCGTCAGATCTGGTCCAGTTCACTTGTTCACTGACTCACCCCTACAGGCCCACAAAGGGACTCAGGGTGTTGGAAAGAACTGTCTGTCTGTCTGTCTGTCTGTCTGTCTGTCTGTCTGTCTGTCTGTCTGTCTGTCTGTCTGTCTGTCTGTCTGTCTGTCTGTCTGTCTGTCTGTCTGTCTGTCTGTCTGTCCGTCCGTCCGTCCGTCCGTCCGTCCGTCCGTCCGTCCGTCCGTCCGTCCGTCCGTCCGTCCGTCCGTCCGTCCGTCCGTCCGTCCGTCCGTCCGTCCGTCCGTCCGTCCGTCCGTCTGCCTGCCTGCCTGCCTGCCTGCCTGTCTCTCGCTCTCTTTCTACCTCATCTTCAGACATACCTGGCTCTGCATCAACATCCACAGCCATGATTGGCCTAATGTGTAACCATGACAACCAGCTAGTGGCACATCACAGCTGTGATACAATACGTCACTCCCTGGTAGAGACACTTGTTATCTATTGAGTTCCAAGAGAGGACACTTTGAAAACAGATTCTCCCTATTACATCCCAAATGGCACCCTATTCACTATTAAGTTCACTACTTTTGACTAGGCCTATATGGGGCTCTGGTCAAAAATAGTGCACTATATAGGGAATAAGGTGCCATTTGGGACACTTTTTTTCTACTGTGTTATTGACTTGTTAATTGTTTACTCCATGTGTAACTCTGTGTTGTCTGTTCACACTGCTATGCTTTATCTTGGCCAGGTCGCAGTTGCAAATGAGAACTTGTTCTCAACTAGCCTACCTGGTTAAATAAAGGTGAAATAAAAAAATTCCCAGAGTGATGTTGTTTATCTTGGTTGCTTGGTGTGATTTATCACTGTGGTATTTTCTTACACGTTCAAAGGATCTTTGTCTTTTTCAATGAGTGGATTCTGCTATTTCAGCCACACCTGTTGCTGACAGGTGTATAAAATCAGCCACACCGCCATGCAATCTCCATAGACAAACATTAACAGTAGAATGGCCTTACTGAAGAGCTCAGTGACTTTCAGCACGGCATCGTCATAGGATTTGTGAATTTTTATTAGGATCCTCAATAACGCCGTAACATTAGGTAATCTCCTGGGGTACAACACCAATTAATAAGACATGACAAACAATTACAAATTAAGACTTTACAAACATTTAACAAGTAGACAATACTAAGACAATTAAAATACCTGACATGATTCCAACTTTCCAACAAGTCAGTTTGTAAAATTTCTGCTAGAGCTGCCCCAGTCAACTGTAAGTGCTGTTATTGTGAAGTGAAAACGTCTATGAGCAAAAATGGCTCAGCTGTGAAGTGGTAGGCCATACAAGCTCACAGAATGGGACCACCGAGTGCTGAAGCACTTCAAAATTGTCTGTCCTTGGTTGTAACAGCCACTACCGAGTTCCAAACAGCCTCTGGAAGAAACGTTAGCATCAGAACTGTTCGTTGGGAGCTTCATGAAATGTGTTTCCATGGCCGAGCAGCCTCACACAAGCCTAAAATCACCATATGCAATGCCAAGCATTGGCTGGAAGTGGTGTAAAGCTTGCCGCCATTTAAGTCTGGAGCAGTGGAAACGCGTTCTATGGAGTGACGAATCACGCTTTCCCATCTGGTAGTCCGACACACAAATATGGATTTGGCAGATTCCAGGCGGATGCTACCTGTGTGAATGCATAGCTCTAACTGTATGTAAAGTTTTGTGGATGACAAATAATTGTCTGGGGCTGTTTTTTTATGGTTCGGGCTAGGCCCCTTAGTTCCAGTGAGGGGAAATGTTAACACAACATCATACAATGACATTCTAGATGATTCTGTGCTTCCAACTTTGAGGCAACAGTTTGGGGAAGGCCCTTTCCTGTTTCAGCATGACAACAGTGCACAAAGCGAGGTCCGTACAGAAATGGTTTGTCTAGATCGGTGTGAAAGAACTTGACTGGCCTGCACAGAGCCCTGACCTCAACCCCGTCGAACACCTTTGGAATGAATTGGAACGCCGACTGGGAGTCAGCCCAAATTGCCCAACATTCGTGCCATACCTCACTAATGCTCTTGTGACTGAATAGAAGCAAGTCACCACAGCAATGTTCCAACATCCTGTGTAAAGCCTTCCCAGAAGAGCGGAGGCTACAAAGGGGGGACCAACTCCATATGGCTTTGGTGGCCAGTGATTGGGTCTCCAGGTAGGCAGCAGCCTCTCTGATTAGTGATTGTTGTTTAGCAGTCTGATGGCCTTAAGATAGAAGTTGTTCTTCAGTCTCTCGGTCCCAGCTTTGATGCACCTGTACTGACCTCGCCTTCTGGATGATAGCGGGGTGAACAGGCAGTGGCTCGGGTGGTTGTTGTCTTCGGGGATCTTTTTGTCCTTCCTGTGACATTGGGTGGTGTAGGTGATCTGGAGGGCAGGTAGTTTCCTGTGACATTGGGTGGTGTAGGTGATCTGGAGGGCAGGTAGTTTCCTGTGACATTGGGTGGTGTAGGTGATCTGGAGGGCAGGTAGTTTCCTGTGACATTGGGTGGTGTAGGTGATCTGGAGAGCAGGTAGTTTCCTGTGACATTGGGTGGTGTTGGTGATCTGGAGGGCAGGTAGTTTCCTGTGACATTGGGTGGTGTAGGTGATCTGGAGGGCAGGTAGTTTCCTGTGACATTGGGTGGTGTAGGTGATCTGGAGGGCAGGTAGTTTCCTGTGACATTGGGTGGTGTAGGTGATCTGGAGGGCAGGTAGTTTCCTGTGACATTGGGTGGTGTAGGTGATCTGGAGGGCAGGTAGTTTCCTGTGACATTGGGTGCTTTAGGCATCGTCTGTGGACCTGTTAGAGTGCCTTTTCAGCGGAATGTTGCACTAGAAAGGTTAATAGGCAAGTCCAATAATGGGTCAGGTACAATACCATTAAACGCCCAAGACATAGGAACACACAGTCACTCACGGAAGGAGAAAAAACAACGCTCCGTACTTTTCCTACAACACTGTGAATAAACTGAGGAAAACCTCAACGAGCAACATCAATATAATCCTGCATAAACCTAAGCGGGAAACAGGGGTAAATATACACACAGAAATGAAAGCAAATGAAAACCAGGTGTGAAGAACCAAAAACAAAACAAACGGAAAATGAAAATTGGATCGGTGACACCGACCGCCGAGCACCGCCCGAACAAGGAGAGGAACCAACTTCGGTGGAAGTCGTGACATACCCCCGCACGTAGTGCAGTCAATACGCTGATATAATTGATTTAGCTTTGATCTCAAATCTACAATAAATGCAGCCTCAGGATATATGGTTTCCAGGTTACATAGCCATAAAGTAACTTGCACTTTATCTTGGTGTCTGCTTGAGGGGGAGTGTACACAGCTGTGACGATAACTGATGAGTATTCTCTTGGTAGGTAATGTTGCCTGCATTTGATTGTAAGGAATTCTAGGTCAGGCGAGCAGAAGGACTTGAGTTCCTGTATGGTTTTATGATTACACCATGAGTTGTTAATCATGAAGCATACACTGCCGCCCTTCCTCTTCCCAGAGAGGTGTTCATCTCTGTCGGCGTGGAGAAGCCTAGTGGCTGAACCGATTCCGACAACATGTCCCGAGAGAGCCATGTTTCCGTGAAACAGAGAATGTTACAATTTTGTCTACATTACATTACATTTGAGTCATTTAGCAGACGCTCTTATCCAGAGCGACTTACCTTGTGTGTTCTCTCTCTCTCTCTCTCTCTCTCTCTCTCTCTCTCTCTCTCTCTCTCTCTCTCTCTCTCTCTCTCTCTCTCTCTCTCTCTCTCTCCTATTTTATTGTTCTATTTTTTTGTTATCTTTCTTCTCCCTCCCTCCCTCCCTCCCTCCCTCCCTCCCTCCCTCCCTCCCTCCCTCCCTCCCTCCCTCCCTCCCTCCCTCCCTCCCTCCCTCCCTCCCTCCCCCTCCCTCCCTCCCTCCCTCCCTCCCTCCCTCTCAGATGTACCCATACCAAGAGGTGCACTCATCTTGACCAACCAAGTTGTTTACTTTAAAAGTGCACTCTGAAGCCTGATAACCACATAGAAAATATTGCTTACTACCCAATACCGCAATTTTGTCGGGATATTCAACAGAATTAGAAGATTTTTGCATACAGAAAAAGTGGATCAAACACCAAGCCATGGCTTTTTATGTGGTTTTCTAACAAGACGTCAAGACTGACTGACACATAGCAGATGATAAATGACATGCTTGCAGTCTGAAGAAAGGATATTCAAAAAGTAACACTGTGCTGGCGTGCCTGATATCACGTCTGCTGTGACAGTAAGATATACGCCTTGTGGTTGTCACCATGACAACGCTGTGCCACTATGACTAGTTCATATTCCCTGTCAAAGTGTAAGACGGCTCACTGTGACATGGCAGGGTATCCAAAAATAAATAGGGTTGTAATTTTACTTATGACATTCTAATGTTGCACGTTTTGCGGCCTGCAGATCCTTCTCTATGCGTGCTCCTCTGACCTTGCTGAGTTTGTCTAAGTTTCTTTGGTTGTGAGTATTTTCCTCAACACGCGGGTACCGTTAGTCCCTCACTCGCACATGACAAGACCCAACTTCTCTCTGTCAGAGGCTTAGAGAGTAAACAGCTAAAAGATGTTGGCGTAGTGTATGGGATTCAATCCTTCCTCTCTCACCCTTCTGACACACCTCTCTCACCCTTCTGACACTCTCACTCAGAATGTGAAGAAGCCCATTGCTGGAAGAGAGAGACAGAGAGACAGGGTGAGAGAGACAGAGACAGAGACAGAGACAGAGAGAGAGAGAGAGAGAGAGAGAGAGAGAGAGAGAGAGAGAGAGAGAGAGAGAGAGAGAGAGAGAGAGAGAGAGAGAGAGAGAGGGAGAGGGAGAGACAAGGAGAGGGAAAGGTAGAAACATGGAGAGGTAGAGAGACAAGGAGAGGTAGAAACAGAGACAGAGAGACAAGGAGAGGTAGAAACAGAGACAGAGAGACAAGGAGAGGTAGAAACAGAGACAGAGAGACAAGGAGAGGTAGAAACAGAGACAGAGAGACAAGGAGAGGTAGAAACAGAGACAGAGAGACAAGGAGAGGTAGAAACAGAGACAGAGACAGAGAGAAACAGAGACAGAGAGACAAGGAGAGGTAGAAACAGAGACAGAGAGACAAGGAGAGAGAGAGAGAGGTAGAAACATAGAGAGAGAGACAAGGAGAGAAAGAGAGGTAGAAACATAGAGAGAGATAGAGAGAGAGAGAGAGAGAGGTAGAAACATAGAGAGAGATAGTGGGAGAGAGATATGTAGAGAGAGATAGAGAGAGAGAGATATGTAGAGAGAGATAGAGAGAGAGATACGTAGAGAGAGATAGAGAGAGAGATATGTAGAGAGAGATACGTAGAGAGAGATAGAGAGAGATATGTAGAGAGAGATAGAGAGAGAGAGATACGTAGAGAGAGATAGAGAGATAGAGAGAGATACGTAGAGAGAGATAGAGAGAGATACGTAGAGAGAGATAGAGGGAGAGATACGTAGAGAGAGATAGAGGGAGAGATACGTAGAGAGAGAGGGAGAGAGAGAGAGAGAGAGAGAGTGACAGAGAGCGAGAGACACGGGAGAGAGAGAGATACATAGAGAGAGATAGGAGGGTGACAAAGAGAGAGATAGCCAGACAGACAGACAGAGAGAGAGAGAGAGAGAGAGAGAGAGAGAGAGAGAGAGAGAGAGAGAGAGACAAACAGCAACATGAAACGTTATCTATCCAAAACGGAGATAAAACCACTTCTCCAATCTTTTGGAGAACAAAAGAAAAGTAAAAACATACATAATCAAATACAAATCTTAGAATGAACTATTAAATAATTAATTACCAGAACCCACTGGATTCTCCAATTACATTGCAGGAACTACAGGACAAAATACAAACCCTCCAACCCAAAAAGGCCTGTGGGGTTGATGGTATTGAATGTATTCCAAATGAAATGATAAAATATACAGACCACAAATTCCAATTGGCTATACGTAAACTCTTTAAAATCATCTTTAGCTTTGAAACCAAGGTCTGATCACTCCAATCCAGAAAAGTGGATGTCAGGATTTGACCAGGGTTGTTCCGGTTTTTGGCCACTAGATGCCCCCATTGTGCTTTTTGACCTTTTGTTTTCCCTTGATCCCCATTATTATTTGCACCTGTGCCTCATTTCCCCTGATTGTATTTAAACCCTTAGTTTTCCTCAGTTATTTGCTCTGTGTTTGTATGTTAGCACCCAGGCCTAGTATTCTATGTACTCTTGTTGATCCCGGTGGACTCTCTTGTGGAATTCTGTTTTTTGTTCTTGTTTATTTATTTTTGAGTATCTTTTGAGGCTTTTTATGCTATACCTTCTACCTTGTGGATTTACCTTTTTGTCTTGGAGGATTACCTTTGTTCTTGTGGAATTCCTTTTGAGGTTGTGGAGTTACATGTTTTCCTGAAGGACTTCACTTTTTTACTTCATTAAATACACTGTCTCAAGTACTGCTGTGTCTGCCTCATCTTCTGGGTTCTGCCGACTATTCGTGGCTCAGTTGGTTAAGTGACTGTTTCTCACTCCGGAGACCCGGGTTCGTAACCGGGTCCTGTCAGTGGAGACAAATTTGACTCCAATAACTACTGTGGGATACGCGTCAAGAGCAAACACAAAATTGAGACTGCATCCAGAATTCTGCAAAAATATCCTACGCGTAAAACACCAAATAATGCATGCAGAGCAGAATTAGGCCGATACCCGCTAGTAATCAATATCCAGAAAAGAGACGATAAATTCTACAACCACCTAAAAGGAAGTGATTTCCAAACCTTCCATAACAAAGTCATCATCTACAGAGAGATGAACCTGGAGAAGAGTCATCACCTACAGAGAGATGGACCTGGAGAAGAGCCATCACCTACAGAGAGATGAACCTGGAGAAGAGTCATCACCTACAGAGAGATGAACCTGGAGAAGAGTCCTCACCTACAGAGAGATGAACCTGGAGAAGAGTCATCACCTACAGAGAGATGAACCTGGAGAAGAGTCATCACCTACAGAGAGATGAACCTGGAGAAGAGTCATCACCTACAGAGAGATGAACCTGGAGAAGAGTCAGAGTCCTCACCTACAGAGAGATGAACCTGGAGAAGAGTCCCCTCAGCAAGCTGGTCCTGGGGCTCTGATCACAAACACAAAAAACTTCTTGGTAAAGGCCAGCAGCTGCCCGTATCTATCAGCCCCACATTTAGAACAAAACAATACTTCACCTTTTAAATAGTTGGTTTCATTGTTTGCATTAAGGAGACTGTTAGTAGGTTACAAGGCATCCAACCATCCACACAACAGTTTGCGTTTATTTTGGTGGTTATGAATGAAACAACTACTTTTTTTCAAATCGTGTCTTTATGGCGACGATCCGTAAAAGGTCTAAAAACCTGTTACTAAAACACAGTTTTCTCCGACCCGACCACAAGAGTTCAGCACTTTTCTCCTAAACACTTTTTCCAGTCCGTTTTGTTCTGTTCCCACCACCAGCAGCAAGTTATTTACAGGGAGACTGCTGGTATGAAAATTACCCCGTCCTTCAGACATACAAACAAACTGTCTGGTTGTTGTTTCATCTACATGGGGCCAGGATTGTGTGGCAGTCTTCCAAAATAAAGCACAGCATTGTGGACATTTCCTTTTCATGTCTCTGGCATTGCACTTTGTAGCCTCAACAAAAAAGGGTTCAAATCTCTGGTTACGGAAACAATGTTTGTGTCTTTGGTTTAGGATGTATATAAAACACTTAAAGGGATAATTTGGGATTTTGGCATTGAGGCCCCTTTAATTACTTCCCCAGAGTCAGATGAACTTGCGGATACCATTTGTATGTCTCTGTATCCAGTATGAAGATAGTTAGAGGTAGTTTAGTGAGCCATTGCTAACTAGCGTTAGCGCAATGACTGGAAGTCTATGAGTATCTCTTACCTCTAACTATATGGCGTCTGACTCTGGGGAAGTAGATAAATCGCCTCATTGCCGAAATTCACAAGTATCCCTAAAATAACGGACACAGCCTTTATTAATGTGTTATGAAGATATTTATCTGAAGAGGATGTGAAAAGCCTATTTTAGAGGTGTTTACAGTTTTAACAATTAAGAACCCTTTCAAGATTATAATTTTATTTGTAATTTGTTGAACTATATACTAATCAGTAAATGATACTTCAACATTGACATGGCTGCATCCTGTATTACCACACATCATCTCTAAGTTCAGTAGGTTAAGAGACGGGATGTACTGCGCCACTTTATAAGTCCTAATGTTAGTAAATATGCCACACTGCCGCCACAGTCTTGCTGGTCGCTTAGACATTTTTTACACTGAAAGAGCGTCAACAAAAACATTGCAAAGAGGTCCTCAGGGGATCCTCTTCATTTCCTGTTCCAGCAGGAAGCTTCAGAGGGAAGATGTCTCTGTCAGTATTCCTTCCTGCCCCTGAGGGATTCAGACCAGAGGAAATAACTGACGTTCCTAGATAAGCCAAGCCAGGCTTTTCCCATCCTCTTCAGATACACACCAGATATATCGACGTCATATTAAAGGCCCTGTCTGTCTTCCCCGCTGCGGTGCCGGAGATATCTTCAATGTGTAGCTAAGGCATTTCATTTAGAGAGCAGAACAGGTCAAATTCAGATGGGTTTTCCTTTATAAGATGTAGTTGATGTATTCTGCTGAGATTCCCTGTCGTATGTATGCACACACTAAACCTGAGAATCACCACACTGTAGCGTTTTACTTTCCCCTCTCATCGGGTATGGTCTGATTTTTAATAACAGCATTTTTAGGGTTGGGGGGGGGACTGGTTAGGGTCGGGAGGCGGGGGACTGGTTAGGGTCGTGAGGGGGGGGGGGACTGGTCAGACATATGTTAATGGTGCCATAATGACTGGGAACCCAAAAAAGCCATTGCCAGGACAATATAGGAACGTATTCTGGTTACCTCTTTATATTGTAGTAGAGGTGGTGGGATGCAGGGAGAATGCAGTCAGCGAGACAGACTGAGAACTGGGCTATTCCAGAACGTCAGACATGTGGTTCCATAATTCTAATTCTATGGGTTCCAGGCTGTGGATAGAATGTTGAGGGTAATGGAAAATCATGGAACACACAGAAAGTTACCATATTGCAAAACAAATTAAATTAATGTACGAGACTATTTACTTGCCTACTGTATGCAATTCAATTACTTGCCTATTGTCAAGTGTCAGTTGTGCAGAGGTGAGGAGGAGTCAGGCGCAGAACACAGAACTGAGTAAAATAACTACTTTACTTGGAAAAATAAATCAGCCTAATAGATCCACACAGGGAATAACAAACCCTAACACAAAAGACTAACACAAGACCAGGAAATAATCACGCACAAAACACCTTGCCTGGCGAGGATTCAGTCTCCTCGCCGCCCGGATGACCTCCAGATGTACTCCAAATTGCGGTGGTCAGTCCAAATGAGAAAAGGGTGTTTAGCCCCTCAAGATGAGACAGCACAGCTCCTATCCCAGCCTCGGACGCGTCCACCTCAACTATGAACGCTAAGGGGGGATCAGGATGAGCCAGCATGGGAGCCGAGGTAAACAGAGCCTTCAGGTGACTAACAGCCCTTTCCTCCTCAGCTGACCACTGCAGTCGCACCGGTTCCCCCTTCAGCAAAGAGGTAATGGGAGCCGCCACCTGACCAAAACCCTGGATAAACCTTCGGTAATAGTTGGCAAACCCTAAGAAGCGCTGCACCTCCTTTACCGTGGTTGGAGTCGGCCAAATACACACGGCTGAAATGCGGTCATTCTCCATCTCCAACCCTGAATTTGACAGGCTGTACCCTAAGAAGGAGGCGGACTGCTGGAAGAACAGGCATTTCTCAACCTTAACATACAGGTCATGCTCCAACAGTCGACCAAGCACCTTGCGCACCAGGGACACATGCTTGGCGCGTGCAGCGGAGTATATCAGAATGTCATCGATATACACCTCTACACCCTGCCCGTGTAGGTCCCTGAAAATATTGTCTACAAAGGTCTGGAAGACTGATGGAGCATTCATCAACCCGTACGGCATGACGAGGTACTCATAGTGCCCAGAGGTGGTACTAAATGCCGTCTTCCACTCATCCCCCTCCCGGATACGCACCAGGTTGTGAGCACTCCTGAGATCCAATTTGGTGAAGAAGCGCACCCCGTGCAATGACTCGTTCACACTGGCTATGAGAGGCAGAGGGTAACTATACTTCACCGTGATCTGATTTAAACCTCCATAGTCAATACACGGGCGTAAACCTCCATCCTTCTTCTTCACAAAAAAATAAACTTGAGGAGGCAGGTGAAGTGGAAGGCACACAAAAGACTAACACAAGACCAGGAAACAATCACACACAAAACATAATGGGAACCAGAGGTTTAAATAGGGAAATAATAATAACGTAATGGGAACCAGGTGTGTACAATCAAGACATAACGAATGGAAAAAGAAACGTGAATCGGTGGCAGCTAGAAAGCCGGTGACGACGACCGCCGAATGCCAGGAGAGGCACCAACTTCGGCGGTAGTTGGGACACCTATATCTCCCCCAGACTAGAGCATACAGGTCCACTAGAGCATACAGGTCGCATTGGTGGGTGGAATAAGGGGCTTTGGTGACAAAACGGATGGCACTCCTCCAGACCTTCCTATATCTCATCCAGACTTCCCTATATCCCATCCAGACCCCCCTATATTTCCTCCAGAGTATTCCCCTTTCCTCCAGACCTACCTGTGTCTCCTCCAGACCTCTCGCTCTCCTCCAGACCTCCCTATATTTTTTACAGACCTCCCTCTCTCCTCCCCACCTCCCTCTTTCCTCCAGACCTTCTTATATCTCCTCCAGACCTCCTGGTCTCTTCCAGACCTCCCTCTTTCCTCCAGACCTCCTGGTCTCTTCCAGACCTCCCTCTTTCCTCCAGACCTCCTTATATCTCCTCCAGATCTCCTGGTCTCATCCAGACCTCCTGGTCTCATCCAGACCTCCTGGTCTCTTCCAGACCTCCCTCTTTCCTCCAGACCTCCTTATATCTCCTCCAGACCTCCTAGTCTCCCCCAGACCCCCCTCTCTCCTCTAGACCTCCTTATATCTTCTCCAGACCCCTCTGGTCTCCTCCAGACCTCCTGGTCTCCTCCAGACCTCCCTCTTTCCTCCGGACCTCCTTATATCTCCTCCAGACCTCCTGGTCTCCTCCAGACCTCACTCTTTCCTCCGGACCTCCTTATATCTCCTCCAGACCTCCTGGTCTCCTCCAGACCTCCCTCTTTCCTCCGGACCTCCTTATATCTCCTCCAGACCTCCTGGTCTCCTCCAGACATCCCTCTTTCCTCCAGACTCTCCTCCAGACTTCCCTATAAGTTCTACAGTTCAGTACATCAACCATTAGACCACGGGCTTCATTGACTCTGTGATCATTTGGTCTGGAGAGATATACATGAAATACATATTGGGGGGCATACATTCATGTGGGAGCATCTTCATATCATTAGATAAGATGTCTTTCTTCCCCCAGACCTCCCTGAGTATTCAGTAATAATAATAATAATAATAATATATGCCATTTAGCAGACGCTTTTATCCAAAGCGACTTACAGTCATGTGTGCATACATTCTACGTATGGGTGGTCCCGGGGATCGAACCCACTACCCTGGCGCCATGCTCTACCAACTGAGCTACAGAAGGACCCGGCTTAGTGATACATGTTCATTCTGGCTGGAGAGATTCAAGATGGATCACACAGTGAAATAAAGGTTGGAAACACTGTTTCCGCTCCTTCCTTGATAGCATGTTTGTTAAAAACTTCACCTAATTAACTTGCTGTCTGTTATATTACATTCATTTCTAGCAGACACTGTTATCCATTCATATTTTCATACTGGCCCCCTCGTGGCAATCAAACCCAAAACCCTGGTGCTACGAACTGAGCCACACGGTTGTCTACAGCTGTGTGTGCACGCACCTCTGTGTCTGTCTTCGCGTACGTGTTTGAGAGACAGAGCAAACTCTGTCGGTGTGTATGTCCAGCTGTGTGTTGAGGAAACTGAGGTTATTACGACCATATTAAAAAAAATAACAGCGGGAGGCTGGCAGTCGACTAGACAGATGGATCCCACATTAAAGAGAAGGGCTACGTCCTAAATTGCACCCTATTTCCCATGTAGTGCACTACTTTTGATCAGGGCACATAGAGCGCTAGTTAAAAGTAGTGCACTACATAGGGAATAGGATGCCATTGGGGACACAGTAAGAGGGAAAACACCGACCATAAACACCACATCCACAGATGAAGGGGCACTTCCCATTGTTTTCCACCAGAACCTGTCACAGCCGCAGACTGAAAACCTGACAACCACAGTTTAGTTATTTTTCTTCATAGCTGTAACTCAGGAGAAAAAGGTATAGATTCAGGTGCAGATATTTATTAAGACAGGAATCATGCTCACAGGCAGGTAATGTTCAAACACAGGTAGGCAGCCAAAAACAAATAATACCTCACAACCATACGAACAGAAAGAACTGAACTGAATAGGGAGCTGATGAGACCAGGTGAGAAACCAACACAGGTGAAATCAATGAATAAAAATGAAAGACAAGGCTATGTTCCAGAACAAAGGATAGGATAAAGTAATCCTTCTCACCCTCCCCCCCTTAATAGATTTAGATGCACTATTGTAAAGTGGCTGTTCCACTGGATGTCATAAGGTGAATGCACCAATTTGTAAGTCGCTCTGGATAAGAGCGTCTGCTAAATGACTTAAATGTCAATTTAATGTAAATGTAAAAGAACACAAGGTTGACTAAAAAAGGAAAAGCAGAACCTTACAGTGCCCCCCCCCCACCCACCCAAAGGGTGGCTCCTGGCGACCCAACGGCACCGGAGGGTGGAATGGGCGGGGGAAGAGAGGCGGACGCCTACATCGGGGGTGAGGTCCAGCAGGCTGGTTCAACGAGGTCATCTCTGGGTCGAGGGTATCTTAGTCGGGACCCAGGACTAGTCTTCAGGCCCATAACCTTCCCAGTCCACTGGGTAGTGATGCGAACTCAGGCGTTTGGAATCAAGGATGGCTTGAATGGCGTAGGCAGGTTCCCCTCCGACGTCAAACGGTCGGGGCGCACTGCAGGTAGAGACTGGAGGATGAATAGGACTGTAGGTGGCCGGTTTTAACAGAGACACATGGAAGGACGATGAGATTTTATACCGACTGGGTAACTGGAGGCGGTACGTGATGGGTTATCTTGAAGGGACCTTTTTGCAGGGGAGGCTGGTAAGAGAGCCACATACGCTGGCCGGGGTGAAAGAGTGGCGCAGGTCGGTGGAGTCTGTCGGCAAAGCGTTTCTGGGTATTAGAGGCTTCCTGCAGATGCAAGTGAGCGGTCTCCCATACCCGCTCACTACGCCGAAACCAGTCATCGACAGCTGGGACAGTACCAGGCTCCGCCTCCCAGGGAAACATGGGGGGGGTTGGTAACCAAGGACACACTGAAACGGAGTAAGGTGGAGGGAAGATCGCATGAGTGAGTTCTAAGCGTATTCGGCCCAGGCCATATCCCGACTCCAGTCGTGTGGAGAGGCAGAACATTGTTGGCGGCGGTACTTCCCTATTTCTTGGTTCAGGCGTTCCGTTTGCCCATTGGTCTGGGGGTGGTACCCGGAGGAGTGACTGAGAGCGACCCCCAGGGGTTCAAAGAAGGCTCGCCACACCTGGGGGACAAACTGGGGCCCGCGGTCAGAGACGATGTCCTCCAGAATCCCATACAGACGGAACATACACTCCGCCAATTCCATGGCGTTAGGTAGATGAGGAATAGGAACCAGATGACAAATTTTGGAAAAACGATATACTATGACAAGGAGGGTGGTGTTACCAGAGGATTCAGGAAGGTCTGTGATTAAGTCAACAGCCATGTGGGACCAGGTTCTGTGAGGGATTGGCAAAGGTTGAAGGAAGATGACGAGGACTTTTGGTTTGGGCGCAGACTGGACAGGAGAGTACATAATATCCCTTTCGTCGGATGCCAGTGAGGACCACCAGAACCTCCGGGCTAGAAGTTTGGTGGTTCGCGCAATGCCTGGATGTCCTGACCCCAAGGACGTGTGAAACCATTGCAACAGTCTGGGGTCTAACAGCTGCTGGTATGTAACTCTACCCAGCTGGTGTCTCAAGAGGAGCCGGGTCAGAGGACAGGGCTTCTTGTATGGCAGAGTGAACGTCCCAGTGTACCGATCCCATAATGCATGAGTTACTGGTCAGAAGGTCAAACTGGCAGGAGAGAGCGTCATCTATTACGTTTCTTTCCAGGGATGTAAGCAACATGAAAATGGAAGCGTGTGAAGAGAGCCCTGCAGGCTTGTCAGGAGTTTAACCACCTGTCTCTCTGATAAATTCTAATTGACGAAAGATATGTTGTGCGCCCTCCAACCAGTGGCGCCACTACATGAGGGCCAGCTTGATGGCGAGGAGTTATGTTCCTCACATCTTAATTTCTCTCAGCGGGGGATAACTTCCTGGAGAAGAAGGTACAGGGATGTGATGTGGGAGGTGTTCCCACCCGCTGAGAGAGTATGGCTCCTACTTCGGAGGCATCCACCTCCAGGTGAAAGGAATGGTCGGATCAGGTTGGCGAAGGACAGGGGCTGAGGTGAAGAGGCATCAGGGTGGAATCAATCCATTGAAGGGTCCAGGTCTTTTTGCTGGTAAGGGCAGTGAGGCCGTAGAACTGATGTTCTGAATGAACCGGCGATAGAAGTTGGGGAACCCAATGAAATGTTGGAGTTCCTTAACAGTGGTGGGTTTGAGCCAGTTACTGACGGTGGTGATTTTGTTCTCATCCATTCTGACCCCTCCAGGTGTCAGTATGAAGCCGAGGAAGTTTACATGGAAGGTGCTCTTTTCAGTCTTCACATAAAAGTTATGGTCAAGGAGCCGTTGAAGAAACGTTTGCACATGCTGTATGTATTCCTTCAGGGAGCAGGAGTAATTCAGGATGTCATCAATGTAGACTATGAGAAAGTGGCAGATCATATCCTGGCAAACCTCGTTCATAAAGGATTGGAAGACAACGAGGGCGTTCGTAAGGCAGTAGGGAATGACCAGGTATTCATAGTGCCCTCGAGCGGTGATGAAGGCCGTCTTCCATTCGTCGCCTTCATGTATATGGACAAGGTTATATGCACTTCGTAGGTCGAGTTTCGTAATGATGTTGGCGCAGCCCACTTGTTCAAGGGTCCCTAGGATCAGAGGGAGAGGGAAACGGTTCTTGACCGTGACGTCATTCAGGGAAAGATAATCAATACATGGACAGAGACCACCGTCCTTTTCTCCAACGAAGAAGCTGGACGCAGCCGGGGAAGAAGGACGAATTATACCGTTTGAGTGATTCGTCAATGTAGTTCTCCATTGCCTCATTTTCCAGGATCGATAGGGGGTAAACACAGCCCTTCGGTGGGGACACTCCAGGGAGTCTTCTGGGCGATGTAGTGGCAGAGTGGAGGACTTGGTTTTGCTGAAGACATTGCTGTACTGGGCGTATTCAGATGGTATGGTGGATGGTACTGCCGAGGCTGGGTCCTCTATGGTGGTGGCTCTGCAGGGTAGACTGAGACAGCTGGTGAAGCAGGTAGAAGACCAGGACAGTAGCTCACCTTGTTGCCACGAGATGGCAGGATCATGATGACAAAGCCAGGGGTGTCCGAGGATGAGTGGCTGTTTGGGGGATGAGCGTTCCATGAGTTGAATGGTTTTGATGTGGATGACTCCAATCTGGAGGGTGACGCTCAGTGTTAGGTGCGCAATGAAGCCCATTCCCAATGGCTGCCCGTCCAGGGTGTTAATCCTTAAGGGAGGGGTGACAGGTGTCAGAAACAATGTCAAGCTCTTGTACTAGCTGGTGATCGATAAATGACCTGCTGCTCCTGAATCTATCAAGCCTTCTACGTACTTGTTAAACCTCTTCACGGTTATCAATACTGGGATGGATAATTGCTTCTGGGAGATATTTAGAAATTAGGACATGCCTACCTGCACGGCAGCGGCGGGACCCTTCTCACCTCACCGTCGGTGGGGGGAAGGGCAAACAGGGCAATGGCTAAGTAGATGATCTTTCCCGCCACAGTATAGTCAGAGCCCTTCTTGGATCTGCTTTTGACGTTCAATACACGGGAGAGGGGCATGGCCCAACTGCATGGGCTCTGGAAGACTCAGATGGGATGACGGAATCATGGAAAGAGAAGGTTTCGGGTTCCTGGGTGGCAGAGTTCTTCGGCGGTTGGCGAAGAGGTGGTCGATGGAGATACGAATGTATTGATTTAAATCCTGAATGTCATCTCTACAGGCCAGCTCCACCTGAAGTTCCCTGTTGAGCCCTCTTCAGTAGATGCTAAGTAAAGCAGCCTCACTCCATTCACTCCCTGCAGCCATGGTGCGGAACTCAAGGGCATACTCGGCAGCTGAATTGCGTCCTTGTTGAAGTTCTATGTAACCACAGGGAGAGTGATCGAAAACCTCTTTGAAGAGGGTGTGGAAATGGTTCTCGGATCGGAGTTCTGTGCTGTTGGCAGTCCATATGGCGGTGGCCCAATCCAGGGCTTTGCCTATGAGTAGAGACAACAAAATCCACCCTGCTCTTGTCGGTGACAAAGTTAATGGGGTTGTGCTCAATGTATTTGGCTCGTTGCATCAGAAATCCATGACATTTCCCAGGCGAACCGTCATATCTTCCAGGCATGGATATGAATGAAGGAGGGCTATGGGTTACGATACCTGGCCTCGGAGGAGTAGGGATAGGCTGGCGGAGAAGATGGCAGATTTCCTCCATACTCTCTTCCTACTCTCCTCTCCTCTTCCTTAGGCGTCGCTGTAGTTCCGCTGAATCCACTCCGTTTTTATGCTGAGCTGGTCAAACCAGACTAGATGCTGAGCTGGTCAAACCAGACTAAATGCTGAGCTGGTCATACCAGACTAGATGCTGAGCTGGTCAAACCAGATGAAATGCTGAGCTGGTCAAACCAGACTAGATGCTAAGCTGGTCATAGCAGACTAGATGCTGAGCTGGTCAAACCAGACTAGATGCTGAGCTGGTCATAGCAGACTAGATGCTGAGCTGGTCATACCAGACTAGATGCTGAGCTGGTCAAACCAGATGAAATGCTGAGCTGGTCAAACCAGACTAGATGCTAAGCTGGTCAATCCAGACTAGATGCTGAGCTGGTCAAACCAGACTAGATGCTGAGCTGGTCAAACCAGACTAAATGCTAAGCTGGTCATACCAGACTAGATGCTGAGCTGGTCAAACCAGACTAGATGCTAAGCTGGTCAAACCAGACTAGATGCTGAGCTGGTCAAACCAGACTAGATGCTGAGCTGGTCAAACCAGACTAGATGCCAAGCTGGTCAAACCAGACTAGATGCTGAGCTGCTCAAACCAGACTAGATGCTGAGCTGGTCAAACCAGACTAGATGCTAAGCTGGTCAAACCAGACTAGATGCTGAGCTTGTCAAACCAGGCTAGATGCTGAGCTGCTCAAACCAGGCTAAATGCTGAGCTGGTCAAACCAGACTAGATGCTGAGCTGGTCAAACCAGACTAGATGCTGAGCTCATAATGGTGTACCATTTAGTTGGCTATAACCAGCCTACAGTGGAGCTCCCCTACCCTGCCAACCA
This sequence comes from Oncorhynchus gorbuscha, assembly GCF_021184085.1. Taxonomy (NCBI): domain Eukaryota; kingdom Metazoa; phylum Chordata; class Actinopteri; order Salmoniformes; family Salmonidae; genus Oncorhynchus; species Oncorhynchus gorbuscha. Next base: position 75,873,923 of record NC_060186.1, on the reverse strand, counting down.
GGACCGCCAGTGCACACACCTAATGGGAACCAGAGAGAGGTGGAGGATAAAGAGGTCTTCTCATGTCAAAACTAAGCCCACATAAAGAAAGTTGCTGAAACACCCTTGACAGTAAATAGAGTGTGTTTGTGCACGTTTGTGTGTGTGTTTGTGTGTGTGTGTGTGTGTGTGTGTGAGAGTGTGTCAGAACCCATGTCAGCCTGTCAGCCTGTGGTGTTAGAAGGTCCTCCCTGTCGTTTGAGATATTTATACAACCCTCCCAAACCTCTGTGTTCACCTAGATGTGTCATTCAGATTGAGGTTTGACGTTGTATTGAACTCCAATGGCCACTCGACCAGAATAACCATCTGCATGAATCACATGAAACACGGTTCCCATTCCGCCCCTTACATTTTTATTTTGGTTTCCGGACTCCGGAGGAGGAGGCTCTGTAGTGTTTTTAGCTAATGGTCTTTTCAACAGGCCCTACTAATCACTGGGTAAAAAAATAATAATCCCAATTTCATTTGAGATGTGCAATTACTGAGGAAATATACAAATGGCATAAAAAATGACATCACAACGTAGCAAGTTCATTATTTTCTTATGAGTTGTCATGGTTCTCTTTTTAAATCACAGCTACATGGTGTGTTTTTAGGATCGCTTTCGTACCACGTGGTTCACACATGGTGTGTTTTTAGGATCGCTTTCAAACCACGTGGTTCACACATGGTGTGTTTTTAGGAAACATTCTGACCGGCACACTTCACGGAATAAGGCCTCATATGGAAGTATACTTTTGCAAAGACAAAGTAAACGTTGTCCGTGGGCCAAAAACACAGTTAGAGGCAGATGAATGATGGGTATTTATTCTATGTAAAACTTATTTGTTAAACCCCCTTTAAATTAATGATATACATCTATTGATTCTTGAAGAATATAATTTATATAAATGCCTCACAAGATTAGTTCAACTGTCGTACCCACATCAACACCCTGTTGTGTCAGTCTGGATTATAAACCCTGTTGTCTCAGTTTGGATTATAAACCCTGTTGTCTCAATCTGATTATAAACCCTGTTGTCTCAGTCTGGATTATAAACCCTGTTGTCTCAGTTTGGATTATAAACCCTGTTGTCTCAATCTGAATTATAAACCCTGTTGTCTCAGTCTGGATTATAAACCCTGTTGTCTCAGTCTGGATTATAAACCCGGTTGTCTCAGTTTGGATTATAAACCCTGTTGTCTCAATCTGAATTATAAACCCTGTTGTCTCAGTCTGGATTATAAACCCGGTTGTCTCAATCTGGATTATAAACCTTGTTGTCGCAGTCTGGATTATAAACCCTGTTGTCTCAGTCTGGATTATAAACCCTGTTGTCTCAGTTTGCATTATAAACCCTATTGTCTCAGTCTGGATTATAAACCCTGTTGTCTCAATATGGATTATAAACCCTGTTGTCTCAGTCTGGATTATAAACCCTGTTGTCTCAATCTGGATTTTAAACCCTGTTGTCTCAGTTTGGATTATAAACCCTGTTGTCTCAATCTGGATTATAAACCCTGTTGTCTCAGTCTGGATTATAAACCCTGTTGTCTCAGTCTGCATTATAAACCCTGTTGTCTCAGTCTGCATTATAAACCCTGTTGTCTCAGTCTGGATTATAAACCCTGTTGTCTCAGTCTGCATTATAAATCCTGTTGTCTCAGTCTGGATTATAAACCCTGTTGTCTCAATCTGGATTATAAACCCTGTTGTCTCAGTCTGGATTATAAACCCTGTTGTCTCAGTCTGGATTATAAACCTGTTGTTGTCTCATTATCTGTTGTCTCAATCTGTATTATAAACCCTGTTGTCTCAGTCTGGATTATAAACCCTGTTGTCTCCTGTTGTCTCAGTCTGGATTATAAACCCTGTTGTCTCAGTCTGGATTATAAACCCTGTTGTCTCAGTCTGGATTATAAACCCTGTTGTCTCAGTCTGGATTATAAACCCTGTTGTGTCAGTCTGGATTATAAACCCTTTTGTCTCAGTCTGGATGATAAACCCCTTTTAGAAAACTGTCTGATCATAATATAAGCTCTCATCTGCATTGTGGTTTGACATTTTATAGCTTGTTCTGTTGAGATGAGGACTGGTAAACTGTGCTAATAATATACTTCTGTTCGTACTGTAGAAACATGCATTGAGCTCCAAAAGGTCAGATCTAATCTCTTTATGTAACAGTTCTGAAATCTAAATAAATCTACAACCCCCCCAAAAAATGATGAAAACCAAACACATAAAAACCTATAAAACAGCCATGTTCCATCTGTTGTACAAAGGCGTAAAGTCTGCGTCCCAATGGGAACCCTCTTCCCTGTAATGTAGTGTTTTTGACCAGGGCCCATAGGGTGTCATTACTGACACAGTGAATGTTTTCCTTATTCAACCAATGCTTTTTTCTTCTTCTGTGAATTACCTTACGTTTAGAATCTAAAATCAGCAATACGATTGGTTACTTTTCCAATCCCAATCTGATGTTGTTGTGTTGCAGTTAAACCAAGTTGATCCGTTCATTAATTCATCTCGATGAACATTGACCCTGTCGCTATGTGGGCTCCTTCCTGATAACCAGACTGTAATCACCTTATTGAACTGTGGCTAATGGACTGAACAGTCACAGTCTAACCTCTCTCTGATCCTCTATTATGAGAAAACATAAGTGGTAAACAAAAGCTACGGTCCCATTCAATCCAGTCTTATTGTTGTTCTACACTAAACAAATATTTGACTTTGAATGACTTTATTCAACAAGACATATTTGCTGTTAGAACAAATACGATATCCAAAATCTCTCTCATTGCCAAACAACAACCAAATATTGCTCGTAAAAGACCCCAAGACAAGTTTAGTTTCAGAGTGTTGCTTGTAAAAGACCAAAAGTTTAGTTTAATAATTCTGTATATAACCATGCAGTATATAAATGTATATAGGTGTATATAGGTGTGTAAAACCAAGGGAGTCAGCCAACCTTGGCCCAGTGGGGGGGGGGGGGGGGGGATGTGGTCGTTTAGGGTTCTATTAGCACCTTTTAAACACTTGGAACACCCTGGACCTAAGGAAGGCCCCCTCCTGTAATTGGTTAAGTGGTTTATTCCAGCCCCAGAACAGCCTGTGGTCAGTGAGATCCTGGAGGACCAGGGTTGGCTAGGGCAGACACAGCCTCTCTCTCTCTCTCTCTCTCTCTCTCTCTCTCTCTCTCTCTCTCTCTCTCTCTCTCTCTCTCTCTCTCTCTCTCTCTCTCTCTCTCTCTCTCTCTCTCTCTCTCTCTCTCTCTCTCTCCCTCCCTCTCTCTTCCTCTCTCTCTCTCTCTCCCCCACCCTCCCTCCCTGCAGGGCTTACCAACCGAGCCAACACCTCATTACAGTGGTGGAAACTAGCTTGGTCATCCCTCCCTCCCTCCCTCCGCCTCGCTGCTATTCTCAGCCTAGACCATAATTACAACTAGTGTGTCCAGTGTTGAGAGTGGTTTCCCCAGTCCAGCCAGGGAACCAGTCCAGTCAAGCCAAGGAACCAGTCCAGTCCAGTCCAGTCCAGCCAGGGAACCAGTCCAGTCCAGCCAGACAGGTCGTCCAGCCAGGGAACCAGTCCAGTCAAACCAGGGAGCTAGTCCAGTCCAGCCAGGGAACCAGTCCAGTCCAGCCAGACAGGTCGTCCAGCCAGGGAACCAGTCCAGTCCAGCCAGACAGGTCGTCCAGCCAGGGAACCAGTCCAGCCAGACAGGTCGTCCAGCCAGGGAACAAGTCCAGTCTAGCCAGGGAACCAGTCCAGCCAGACAGGTCGTCCAGCCAGGGAACCAGTCCAGCCAGACAGGTCGTCCAGCCAGGGAACCAGTCCAGCCAGACAGGTCGTCCAGCCAGGGAACCAGTCCAGCCAGACAGGTCGTCCAGCCAGGGAACCAGTCCAGCCAGACAGGTCGTCCAGCCAGGGAGCCAGTCCAGTCTAGCCAGGGAGCAGCAGAAGCTCCATTTGACTCTAGCTGACTGTAAAAGCCAGGGGAAAACACACAGTGGCTGAAATCAGGGCTATCCCGGAGACTAGTGAACAGAACACTGTGAGGTTGCCTGACTAAATAAGTCTGGTAAACATGCCAACACTTATTTTTCCACCTCGCCCCAAGGTCAAGCCAACCAACCACATCGCTCCCAGACGCAAACCTCCAACTACACAGCCCTCCAGACCCAACCCTCCAGGCCCAACCCTCCAGGCCCAACCCTCCAGGCCCAACCCTCTAGACCCAACCCTCCAGGCCCAACCCTCCAGGCCCAACCCTCCAGACCCAACCCCCCAGTCCCAGCCCTCCAGCCCCAGCCCTCAAGCCACCCGCCCCCAGTCCCAGCCCTCCAGCCCCAGCCCTCAAGCCACCCGCCCCCAGTCCCAGCCCTCCAGCCCCAGCCCTCAAGCCACCCGCCCCCAGTCCCAGCCCTCCATTCACCTCTCAACCCAGTCTCAGCCCTCCAGTCTCAGCCCTCCAGTCCCAGCCCTCCAGTCACAACCCTCCAGTCCCAGCCCTCCAGTCACCTCGTCCCCAGTCCCAGCCCTCCATTCACCTCTCAACCCAGTCTCAGCCCTCCAGTCACAGCCTCCCAGTCCCAGCCCTCCAGTCACCTCGCCCCCAGTCCCAGCCCTCCATTCACCTCTCAACCCAGTCTCAGCCCTCCAGTCCCAGCCCTCCAGTCCCAGCCCTCCAGTCACCTCGCCCCCAGTCCCAGCCCTCCATTCACCTCTCAACCCAGTCTCAGCCCTCCAGTCCCAGCCCTCCAGTCCCAGCCCTCCAGTCACCTCGCCCCCAGTCCCAGCCCTCCATTCACCTCTCAACCCAGTCTCAGCCCTCCAGTCCCAGCCCTCCAGCCCCAGCCCTCAAGCCACCCGCCCCCAGTCTCAGCCCTCCAGTCACAGCCCTCCAGTCCCAGCCCTCCAGTCACCTCGCCCCAGTCCCAGCCCTCCATTCACCTCTCAACCCAGTCTCAGCCCTCCAGTCCCAGCCCTCCAGACCTATTCTTCCAGCCACCTCGCCCCCAGTCCCAGCCCTCCATTCACCTCTCAACCCAGTCTCAGCCCTCCAGTCCCAGCCCTCCAGACCCATTCTTCCAGCCACCTCGCCCCCAGTCCCAGCCCTCCATTCACCTCTCAACCCAGTCTCAGCCCTCCAGTCTCAGCCCTCCAGTCCCAGCCCTCCAGTCCCAGCCCTCCAGTCACCTCGCCCCCAGTCCCAGCCCTCCATTCACCTCTCAACCCAGTCTCAGCCCTCCAGTCCCAGCCCTCCAGACCCATTCTTCCAGCCACCTCTCCACCAGACCTAGCCACCCAGCCAAAGCCCATATTAGAGCCAGCTTATTTTAGTTGTCAGACTTCTTCTACATGTTGTTTGTGGGAACTAATGTTGTCTCACTAATTTAATAAAAACACTGAGTGAGTTAGAAAGGAGTGAAAGGTATTATGAGAGCAAATTATTTTTGATGCTGCTATAAAAGCACTAAGGTTTGTGATGATTTTTTGTTGTTTTTTTACAACATTTTAGTGTGAAACAATTGACTACACCACTCAATCTATTCCCCAACTGGGTAGGTTCTTTTGTTGTGCTCCATTGGTATGTAGACTATTTGGCATCAGTTCTTGGTGAGAATCTGAATGCAATGTAATTTCTCAGCAAAACAGCAGTTGAGGGATTTTTAGGAGAACAGGTTTTTACGTAATGGCCTAATCAATCTTTTATATCGCTGGATGTTTGAAGCAACACTTTGACATGGAATGGTGACCTAATGCTAGATTTACTGCCTGACCACTGTGCTGTTAACCAGCCAAGACCTCCCTCCCTCCCTCCCTCCCTCCCTCCCTCCCTCCCTCCCTCCCTCCCTCCCTCCCTCCCTCCCTCCCTCCCTCCCTCCCTCCCTCCCTCCCTCCCTCCCTCCCTCCCTCCCTCCCTCCCTCCCCCTCTGCCTCTCTTCCTGTCCCTCCCTCCCTCCCTCCCTCTCCCTTCCCTCCCTCCCTCCCTTGCCCCTCCCTCCCTCCCTCCCTCCCTCTCTGCCCTCTTCCTGTCTCCTTCCCTGCCTCCCTCCTTTGCTTGCTCCCTCCCTCTCTGCCTCCCTCCCCCTCCCTCCCTCTCTCCCTCTCTCCCTCCCTCCCTCCCTACTTCTCTCCCTCTCTCCCTCTCTCCCTCTCTCCCTCCCTCCCTCTCTGCCTCTCTTCCTGTCTCCTTCCCTGCCTCTTTTACTCCTTTGCCTGCTCCCTCCCTCTCTGCCTCCCTCCCTCTCTCCCTCCCTCTCTCCCTCCCTGCCTCTCTTCAAATCAAATCAAATCAAATCAAATGTATTTATATAGCCCTTCGTACATCAGCTGATATCTCAAAGTGCTGTACAGAAACCCAGCCTAAAACCCCAAACAGCAAGCAATGCAGGTGTAGAAGCACGGTGGCTAGGAAAAACTCCCTAGAAAGGCCAAAACCTAGGAAGAAACCTAGAGAGGAACCAGGCTATGTGGGGTGGCCAGTCCTCTTCTGGCTGTGCCAGGTGGAGATTATAACAGAACATGGCCAAGATGTTAAAATGTTCATAAATGACCATCATGGTCGAATAATAATAAGGCAGAACAGTTGAAACTAGAGCAGCAGCACGGTCAGGTGGACTGGGGACAGCAAGGAGTCATCATGTCAGGTAGTCCTGGGGTATGGTCCTAGGGCTCAGGTCCTCTGAGAGAGAGAGAGAAAGAGAGAATTAGAGAGAGCATATGTGGGGTGGCCAGTCCTCTTCTGGCTGTGCTGGGTGGAGATTATAACAGAACATGGCCAAGATGTTAAAATGTTCATAAATGACCAGCATGGTTGAATAATAATGAGGCAGAACAGTTGAAACTAGAGCAGCAGCATGGCCAGGTGGACTGGGGACAGCAAGGAGTCATCATGTCAGGTAGTCCTGGGGCATGGTCCTAGGGCTCAGGTCAGTTGAAACTGGAGCAGCAGCACGGCCAGGTGGACTGGGGACAGCAAGGAGTCATCATGTCAGGTAGTCCTGGGGCATGGTCCTAGGGCTCAGGTCCTCCGAGAGAGAGAAAGAAAGAGAGAAGGAGAGAATTAGAGAACGCACACTTAGATTCACACAGGACACCGAATAGGACAGGAGAAGTACTCCAGATATAACAAACTGACCCTAGCCCCCCGACACATAAACTACTGCAGCATAAATACTGGAGGCTGAGACAGGAGGGGTGAGGAGACACTGTGGCCCCATCCGAGGACATCCCCGGACAGGGCCAAACAGGAAGGATATAACCCCACCCACTTTGCCAAAGCACAGCCCCCACACCACTAGAGGGATATCTTCAACCACCAACTTACCATCCTGAGACAAGTCTGAGTATAGCCCACAAAGATCTCCACCATGGCACAACCCAAGGGGGGGGGGGTGCCAACCCAGACAGGATGACCACATCAGTGAATCAACCCAATCAGGTGACGCACCCCTTCCAGGGACGGCATGAGAGAGCCCAAGTAAGCCAGTGACTCAGCCCCTGTAATTGGGGTAAGAGGCAGAGAATCTCAGTGGAAAGAGGGGAACCAGCCAGGCAGAGACAGCAAGGGCAGTTCGTTGCTCCAGAGCCTTTCCGTTCACCTTCCCACTTAATCATATGACCCACTGAAGAGATGAGTCTTCAGTAAAGAATTAAAGGTTGAGACCGAGTTTGCGTCTCTGACATGGGTAGGCAGACCGTTCCATAAAAATGGAGCTCTATAGGAGAAAGCCCTGCCTCCAGCTGTTTGCTTAGAAATTCTAGGGACAATTAGGAGGCCTGCATCTTGTGACCGTAGCGTACGTGTAGGTATGTACGCAGGACCAAATCAGAGAGATAGGTAGGAGCAAGCCCATGTAATGCTTTGTAGGTTAGCAGTAAAACCTTGAAATCAGCCCTTGCTTTGACAGGAAGCCAGTGTAGAGAGGCTAGCACTGGAGTAATATGATCAAATTTTTGGTTCTAGTCAGGATTCTAGCAGCCGTATTTAGCACCAACTGAAGTTTATTTAGTGCTTTATCCGGGTAGCCGGAAAGTAGAGCATTGCAGTAGTCTAACCTAGAAGTGACAAAAGCATGGATTAATTTTTCTGCATCATTTTTGGACAGAAAGTTTCTGATTTTTGCAATGTTACGTAGATGGAAAAAAAGCTGTCCTTGAAATGGTCTTGATATGTTCTTCAAAAGAGAGATCAGGGTCCAGAGTAACGCCGAGGTCCTTCACAGTTTTATTTGAGACAGTTTTATTTCATCTCTCCCTCCCTGCGTCTTTTACTCCTTTGCCTGCCTCCTCCTCTCCTTCCATGCCTCCTCTTCTCCTTCCATGCCTCCTCCTCACCTTCCATCCCTCCTTCCATGCCTCTTTCCCTCCCTCCTTCCCTGCCTCCTCCTCTCTTTCCCTGAAAGACAGACATTTTCTCCTATTGTGAGGCCTTCATGGATGACATGGCTTCAGTTTCAAATTTAATTTAGTCCAGATTATCTCAGTTTTGCCAGCCGGCCTGGAGACAAAGAGGCAGCTGCTGTGGAGGAGGAGAGGAGGGGGAGGAGGAGGAGAGAAGGAGGAGAAGGAGGAGAGAAGGGGAGAAGGAGGAGAAGGAGGAGGAGGATGAGAGAAGAGGACGAGGACGTGACCCTCACAGTGGCAGACATGAATGGAAATCTCAATGAGGGCTTGTTCTTGTGTGTGTATGTATGTGTCTGTGTGTTTGTGTTTGTGTTTGTGAGTCTGTTTGTGTGTGTGTTTGTCTGTGTGTCTGTGTGTGTGTTTGTATTTGTGAGTGTGTTTGTGTGTATGTGCGTGTTTGTGTGTGTGTCTGTGTCTGTCTGTGTTTGTGTGTTTGTGTGTTTGTGTGTGTTTGCGTGTGTGTGTGTGTTTTTGTATGTGTGCGTGTGTGTTTGTGTGTGTCTGTGTGTGTGTTTGTGTGTGTCTGTGTGTTTGTGTCTGTGTCTGTCTGTGTTTGTGTGTTTGTGTGTGTTTGCGTGTGTGTGTGTGTTTGTGTGTATGTATGTATGTGTGTTTGTGTGTGTGTGTTTGTGTGTGTGTGTGTGTTTGTGTGTGTGTCTGTGTGTGTGTGTTTGTGTGTTTGTGTATGTGTGTTTGTGTGTGTTGTGTGTATGTGTGTGTGTGTTTGTGTGTGTGTCTGTGTGTGTGTGTTTGTGTGTTTGTGTGTGTGTCTGTGTGTGTGTGTTTGTGTGTTTGTGTATGTGTGTTTGTGTGTTTGTGTATGTGTGTGTATGTGTCTTTGTGTGTGTGTTTGTGTGTTTGTGTATGTGTGTTTGTGTGTTTGTGTGTATGTGTGTGTGTGTTTGTGTGTGTGTCTGTGTGTGTGTGTTTGTGTGTTTGTGTGTGTGTCTGTGTGTGTGTGTTTGTGTGTTTGTGTATGTGTGTTTGTGTGTTTGTGTATGTGTGTGTATGTGTGTGTATGTGTGTTTGTATTAACACTGATAGTGAGGAACAAACCCATCACAGAAACACTCACCAAGCAGCTCTGTCCTGTTTCATTTTAATGACATGTTCTACTATGTTTTTGCACTGTTGAGGAGAGCTTGCCAGTCAGCATTTCACTGCACCATTGACACCCTGTATCATGTGACCAGTAAACTTTGATTTGATTGGATCTAATACTTTTTAAATGGATCCTCTCTTCCCTACTCATTCAAGAAACTGTGTTTGAACCCTAACTCTAACTCTGACCTTGACCCTCTCTGACCTTGATCCTCTCTGACCTTGACCCTAAGTGATTGAACAGCCCCTCGGGGTAATTCAAAGGATGCTTGTCTAAAGCCATCCCTCACGCCCTGTCTGTTCTCTACTGGTCTGGGTTACATGGATGCTTGTATAAAGCCATCTCTCACGCCCTGTCTGTTCTCTACTGGTCTGGTCTAAAGCCATCCCTCATCCCCTGTCTGTTCTCTACTGGTCTGGTCTAAAGCCATCCCTCACGCCCTGTCTGTTCTCTACTGGTCTGGTCTAAAGCCATCCCTCATCCCCTGTCTGTTCTCTACTGGTCTGGTCTAAAGCCATCCCTCATCCCCTGTCTGTTCTCTACTGGTCTGGTCTAAAGTCATCCCTCATCCCCTGTCTGTTCTCTACTGGTCTGGTCTAAAGTCATCCCTAATCCCATGTCTGTTCTCTACTGGTCTGGTCTAAAGCCATCCCTAATCCCATGTCTGTTCTCTACTGGTCTGGTCTAAAGCCATCCCTAATCCCATGTCTGTTCTCTACTGGTCTGGTCTAAAGCCATCCCTAATCCCATGTCTGTTCTCTACTGGTCTGGTCTAAAGCCATCCCTAATCCCATGTCTGTTCTCTACTGGTCTGGTCTAAAGCCATCCCTAATCCCATGTCTGTTCTCTACTGGTCTGGTCTAAAGCCATCCCCATCCCCTGTCTGTTCTCTACTGGTCTGGTCTAAAGCCATCCCCCATCCCCTGTCTGTTCTCTACTGGTCTGGTCTAAAGCCATCCCCCATCTCCTGTCTGTTCTCTACTGGTCTGGTCTAAAGCCATCCCCATCCCCTGTCTGTTCTCTACTGGTCTGGTCTAAAGCCATCCCCTGTCTGTTCTCTACTGGTCTGGTCTAAAGCCATCCCCTGTCTGTTCTCTACTGGTCTGGTCTAAAGCCATCCCCTGTCTGTTCTCTACTGGTCTTCCTTTCACCAGTTCTTCTAAGTCCCCAGCCTGCATGGGATGAAATCTAATACACAGGTGCAATGTAAAACTCAGCCAGGGTCCACCACTGGGTTGTCTTCCTATCTTCTCTATACCATCAACCTAATTAGAGTAGATTACCTGTGTGTGTGTGTGTGTGTGTGTGTGTGTGTGTGTGTGTGTGTGTGTGTGTGTGTGTGTGTGTGTGTGTGTGTGTGTGTGTGTGTGTGTGTGTGTGTGTGTGTGTGTATGGGCATGGGCATGGGTGGGTGTGCGTGTTGATGAGTGTGTGTGTGTGCGTGTTGGTGAGTGTGTGTGTGTGTGTGTGTGTGTGTATATATGGGCATGGGCATGGGTGGGTGTAAGTGTTGATGAGTGTGTGTTGGTGAGTGTGTGTGTATGTGTGTGTGTGTGTGTATATGGGCATGGGCATGGGTGGGTGTACGTGTTGATGAGTGTGTGTGTGTGTGTGTGTGTGTTGGTGAGTGTGTGTGTGTGTGTGTGTGTGTGTGTGTATATGGGCATGGGCATGGGTGGGTGTACGTGTTGATGAGTGTATGTGTGTGTGCGTGTTGGTGTGTGTGTGTATGTGTGTGTGTGTGTGTGTGTGTATATGGGCATGGGCATGGGTGGGTGTTGATGAGTGTATGTGTGTGTGCGTGTTGATGAGTGTGTGTGTGTGTGCGTGTTGGTGTGTGTGTGTGTGTGACCAGCAGAAATGTCCTGTGGAGCACATAGTTGGGTGTACGTCAGAGGGACCGGGAGATAAAAGGAACCTGATCTAGCGTAGCGACCTGGGTCAGGGGGTCGGGGGACTGTGTTGGCTGATACACAGCCGTGATGCTGACAGATTGGGGTCTCGTATATCTGGATCCGACTTTAACCCCTTTGAGGCATTACATTTTTTGACACTTATTCCTCAGTGGTTGTGTTTTGGGTGTGCTCCCCAAATTACCCTCTATTCCCTTTACAGTGAACTGAGACACTGACTAATTTCTGATTAATGACTGAAGCACTGGGACAATGAGGAATATCTGATTAATGACTGATGCACTGGGACAATGAGGAATATCTGATTAATGACTGATGCACTGGGACAATGAGGAATATCTGATTAATGACTGATGCACTGGGACAATGAGGAATATCTGATTAATGACTGATGCACTGGGACAATGAGGAATATCTGATTAATGACTCAAGAACTGGGACAATGAGGAATATCTGATTAATGACTGAAGCACTGGGACAATGAGGAATATCTGATTAATGACTGAAGCACTGGGACAATGAGGAATATCTGATTAATGACTGAAGCACTGGGACAATGAGGAATATCTGATTAATGACTGATGCACTGGGACAATGAGGAATATCTGATTAATGACTGAAGAACTGGGACAATGAGGAATATCTGATTAATGACTGATGCACTGGGACAATGAGGAATATCTGATTAATGACTGATGCACTGGGACAATGAGAAATATCTGATTAATGACTGATGCACTGGGACAATGAGGAATATCTGATTAATGACTGATTGACTGGGACAATGAGGAATATCTGATTAATGACTGATGCACTGGGACAATGAGGAATATCTGATTAATGACTGATGCACTGGGACAATGAGGAATATCTGATTAATGACTGATTGACTGGGACAATGAGGAATATCTGATTCATGACTGAAGCACTGGGACAATGAGAAATATCTGATTAATGACTGATGCACTGGGACAATGAGGAATATCTGATTAATGACTGATGCACTGGGACAATGAGGAATATCTGATTAATGACTGATTGACTGGGACAATGAGGAATATCTGATTAATGACTGATGAACTGGGACAATGAGGAATATCTGATTAATGACTGATGCACTGGGACAATGAGGAATATCTGATTAATGACTGAAGCACATGGTTCTAACCACACATTTGATATTGGTTAAGGTTACGTGTTGGTGTTACAGTACATTCAGAAAGTATTTAGACCCCTTTTCCAGCATTTTGTTACATTAATCTAAAATGTTATCAATTGTTTTATTTCTCCATCAATCTACACACAATACCCATTAAGGACAAGGCAAAAACAGTTTTTTAGAACTGAAATATAACTTTTGCATTAGTATTCATTCCTTTACTCAGTACTTTGTTGTGAAGCACCTTTGGCAGCGATTACAGCCTAGAGTCTTCTTGGGTTTGACGCTACAAGCTT
>NC_060186.1:75826019-75856019 GCF_021184085.1 Oncorhynchus gorbuscha | reverse complement strand
GTGATGCTCTCACACAGTGATTTCCTCTCCCACAGTGTTGCTCCCTCACCTGCAGTGATTCTCCCCCACAGTGATGCTCCCTCACCTGCAGTGATGCTCTCACACAGTGATGATCCCTCACCTGCAGTGATGCTCCCCCACAATGAAATCTCCCTCCCCCACAGTGATGCTCCCTCACCTGCAGTGATGCTCCTCCACAGTGATGCTCCCAGAAGGTGATTCTCCCTTCCCCACAGTGATGCTGTCTCCCACAGCGATACCTCCTCCCACACAACGATTCTCCCCCTACAGTGATTCTCCCTCCCCCACAGTGATGCTCCCCCACAGTGATTCTCCCTCCCCCACAGTGATGCTCCCCCACAGTGATGCTCCCCCACAGTGATTCTCCCTCACAGTGATGCTCCCCCACAGTGATGCTCCCCCACAGTGATTCTCCCTCCCCCACAGTGATGCTCGACCACAGTGATGCTCCCCCACAGTGACGCTGTCTCCACCACAGTGATACCATCTCCCACACAACGATTCTCCCCCTACAGTGATTCTCCCTCCCCCACAGTGATGCTCCCCCACAGTGATGCTCCCCCACAGTGATGCTCGACCACAGTGATTCTCCCTCCCCCACAGTGATTCTCCTCCACAGTGATGCTCCCCCACAGTGATTCTCCCTCCCCACAGTGATGCTCGACCACAGTGATGCTCACCCACAGTGATGCTCGACCACAGTGATTCTCCCTCCCCCACAGTGATTCTCCCTCCCCCACAGTGATGCTCGACCACAGTGATGCTCCCCCACAGTGATGCTCGACCACAGTGATGCTCCCCCACAGTGACGCTGTCTACACCACAGTGACGCTGTCTACACCACAGTGATTCCTCCTCCCCCACAGTGACGCTGTCTACACCACAGTGACGCTGTCTACACCACAGTGATTCCTCCTCCCACACAGCGATTCTCCACCACAGTGATTCTCCCTCCCCCACAGTGACGCTGTCTCCACCACAGTGATTCCTCCTCCCACACAGCGATTCTCCACCACAGTGATTCTCCCTCCCGCACAGTGATTCTCCCTCCCCCACAGTGATTCTCCCTCCCCCACAGTGATTCTCCCTCCCCCACAGTGATTCTCCCTCCCCTACAGTGATTCTCCCTCACCCACAGTGATGCTCCCCCACAGTGACTCTCCCTCCCCCACAGTGATTCTCCCTCACCCACAGTGATGCTCCCCCACAGTGATTCTCCCTCCCCCACAGTGATGCAGTCTCCCCCACAGTAATGCCCTCTTCCCACAGTGACGCTCCCTCACAGCCATAGAAGTGTAACCGATGTGAAATGGCTAGCTTAGTTAGCGGTGCGCGCTAATAGTGTTTCAGTCGGTGACGTCACTCACTCTGAGACATGAAGTAGTGGTTCCACTTACTCTGCAAGGGCCGCAGCTTTTGTGGAGCGATGGGTAACGACGCTTCGTGGGTGACTGTTGTTGATAAGTGCAGAGGATCCCTGGTTTGAGCCCGGGTATGGGCGAGGGGACGGACTAAATTTATACTGTTACAGGAGGAATGTGACTCTTTGACCTTTGTCTTTCATGTCATAACGTGACCTTTGTCTTTCATTTCATAACGTGACCTTTTGTCTTTCATGTCATAACGTGACCTTTGTCCTCAAATCAATAAATTATTCTATTCCTCCATTTTTTTTATTTTTGGGGTGTTTTGGTGGTTTATAATGCTTGGGGATGACACACCCTGCTTCCCACATGGCACCCTATTCCCTTTATAGTGCACTACTTTTGACCAGGATACATAGGTGTCTGGTCAAACGGAGTGCACTACAGAGGGAATAGGGTACTATTTGGCAAGCAGACTAGAGACTACTAGACCCTCTGAATGAAAGAGTCCCTTCATTTTCATTAGTCTTTATTTTATTTTTCTCATTTTGACTCCCTTCTGCTATCTGCTTGCCTTAAACACGAGGGACTCGCATCTTTGACCTTGACTGTTTTTCAAAGGACGTACTACTCAGATGTAAACATACACAATCTTGCCATGGCATGAAGTAGTCCATGCAAAAGGCCTTCTCTGTCTGCTACGCTGTTTCTTCTATAAACTGAATGGTCCCGTTAGTTTTTTTTCCCGACAAGATACAAAAACATATTTTTAAACGGGCGCAAAGCCGGCAAAGACCCCCTAGAACAACGACTCCACGGTTGGAATATCCACAGTAGCCCTGTCAGAACTCACAGGAATATCCACAGTAGCCCTGTCAGAACTCACAGGAATATCCACAGTAGCCCTGTCAGAACCCTACAGGAATATCCACAGTAGCCCTGTCAGAACTCACAGGAATATCCACAGTAGCCCTGTCAGAACCCTACAGGAATATCCACAGTAGCCCTGTCAGAACTCACAGGAATATCCACAGTAGCCCTGTCAGAACCCTACAGGAATATCCACAGTAGCCCTGTCAGAACTCACAGGAATATCCACAGTAGCCCTGTCAGAACCCTACAGGAATATCCACAGTAGCCCTGTCAGAACTCACAGGAATATCCACAGTAGCCCTGTCAGAACCCTACAGGAATATCCACAGTAGCCCTGTCAGAACCCTACAGGAATATCCACAGTAGCCCTGTCAGAACCCTACAGGAATATCCACAGTAGCCCTGTCAGAACCCTACAGGAATATCCACAGTAGCCCTGTCAGAACCCTACAGGAATATCCACAGTAGCCCTGTCAGAACCCTACAGGAATATCCACAGTAGCCCTGTCAGAACCCTACAGGAATATCCACAGTAGCCCTGTCAGAACTCACAGGAATATCCACAGTAGCCCTGTCAGAACTCACAGGAATATCCACAGTAGCCCTGTCAGAACTCACAGGAATATCCACAGTAGCCCTGTCAGAACCCTACAGGAATATCCACAGTAGCCCTGTCAGAACTCACAGGAATATCCACAGTAGCCCTGTCAGAACCCACAGGAATATCCACAGTAGCCCTGTCAGAACCCACAGGAATATCCACAGTAGCCCTGTCAGAACCCACAGGAATATCCACAGTAGCCCTGTCAGAACTCACAGGAATTTCAGTGATTAACTCGGTAATCGCTAGTTTTAGGAGATCTGAAAGAAAACACATTATATCGCCGTGTGAAAGTTTTCTGTCTGCACTGCTACCAAGGGCTGTTTGAAGTTTTCAAAATGTGTTTGAGGGTTTTGCGATGTTTTAATCAGCAACATGTCGGCATGTGTTGCACAGTGGTGTGTGTGTGTGTTTACACGGCACAGACCGGACACAGTAACTCTACAGTGGAGGTCTAGACACAGCTTTGGCACCGACCCTGAATTAACAGGTAACATCTGTGACAGACCACAGCGATTCACACACACACACACACACACACACACACACACACACACACACACACACACACACACACACACACACACACACACACACACACACACACACACACACACACACACACACACACACACACACACACACACACACACATGTGAAAGCATGCGAATGCACACCTCAATAGGGTCTGTTTATGTACCATCCACACCTCTATAGGGTCTGTAGATGTACCATCCACACCTCTATAGGGTCTGTTAATGTACCATCCACACCTCTATAGGGTCTGTTAATGTACCATCCACACCTCTATAGGGTCTGTTAATGTACCATCCACACCTCTATAGGGTCTGTTAATGTACCATCCACACCTCTATAGGGTCTGTTTATGTACCACCCACACCTCTATAGGGTCTGTTAATGTACCATCCACACCCCTAGGGGTCTGTTAATGTACCATCCACACCTCTATAGGATCTAGTTATGTACCATCCACAACTCTATAGGGTCTGTTTATGTACCATCCACACCTCTATAGGGTCTGTTAATGTACCATCCACACCTCTATAGGGTCTGTTTATGTACCATCCACATATCATATGATAATGAAAACCAGGTGTGCATGGAAACAAGACAAAACAAATGGACATACGAAAAATGGAGCGGCGATGGCTAGAAAGCCGGTGCCATCAATCGCCGAACGAACAAGGGGAGGAGCCGACTTCAGTGGAAGTCATGACTCCAGCGGCGCGCAGACACCGGCCTCGACACCGGCAGGGCGATCCGGCCGACTGTGAAACTCCCGTAGCAGTTCGGCACCCAGCACCTCTCCTCCAGACCGTACCCCTCTCACTCCAACGAGGTACTGAAGGGCCCCCGTGGAGTGGGACGCCTCGAATCCAGGATGGCATGAATGGAGTACGCCGGGGCCCCCTCAATGTCCAGACGGAGCGGAGGAACCTCCCGCACCTAGGATTCCTGGAGCAGGCCACCACCGGCCTGAGGAGAGACACATGGAACAAGGTTTGAGGTTCCATTAGTACGGTAATCAGAGAGAAGCTGTAATCTGTAACATACCTCGTTCACCCTCCTCAGGACTTTGAATATCTCCACAAACCGCGGACCCAGCTTCCGGGCAGGGCACTCGGAGGGGCAGGTTTCGGGTCGAGAGCCAGACCCGGTCCCCCGGTGTGGACACCGGGGTCTCACTGCGGTGTCGGTCCGTGCTGGTCTTTTGGTGAAGCGCGGTACGCTGGAGGTGAACATGGACGGCCTCCCATGTCTCCTAATTCGCCAGAACCAGTCGTCCACTGCAGGAGTCTCGGTCTGACCCTGATGCCACGGTGCCAGAACTAGCTGGTACCCCAATACAAACTGAAAGGGAGAGAGGTTAGCGGAGGAGTGGCGAAGCGAGTTCTGCGCCATCTCGGCCCAGGGCACGAACACTGCCCACTCCCCCGGCCGGTCCTGGCAATAGGAACGCAGAAAACTGCCCCTGGTTGACTTTCTCTACCTGCCCGTTACTCTCGGGGTGAAAACCCGAGGTAAGGCTGATCGAGACCCCCAGACGTTCCATGAACGCCTTCCAGACTCTCGATGTGAACTGGGGACCCCGATCAGACACTATATCCTCAGGCACCCCGTAGTTCCGGAAGACTTGAGTAAACAGGGCCCAGGTTGCGGTGGTCAGTCCAGATGAGAAAAGGGTGTTTAGCCCCTTCAAGCCAATGTCTCCACGCCTTCAACGCTTTAACCACAGCCAACAGCTCCCGGTCCCCCACATCATAGTTTCACTCAGCTGGGCTGAGCTTCTTCGAGAAGAAAGCACAGGGGCGGAACGCCAAAGCGGGATCCGGATGGGCCAGCACGGGAGCCGACGTAAACAGAGCTCTTAGCTGCACAAAAGCCCTGTCCGCTCAGCCGACCACTGCAACCGTATGGGACACCCCTTCAGCAGTGTGGTAATGGGAGCAGCCACCTGGCCAAAACCCCGGATAAACCTCAGGTAGTAATTGGCAAACCCTACAAATCGCTGCTCCTTCTTTACTGTGGTGGGAGACGGCCAATTACGCACGGCTGCAATGCGGTCCCTCTCCATCTCCACCCTTGCTGTGGAAATACGATACCCTAGGAAGGAGACGAAAGAATAGGCTGAAAGAACAGGCATTTCTTGTCCTTTACGTACAGGTCATGCTCCAACAGTTGTCCAAGTACCCTGCGTACCAAGGACACATGCTCGGCGAGTGTAGCGGAGTATATCAGACTGTCCTCGATATACACCACTACACCCTGCCCGTGCAGGTCCCTGAAAATATTGTCTACAAAGGATTGGAAAACTGATGGAGCATTCATCAATCCGTATGGCATGATGAGGTACTCATAATGCCCTGAGGTGGTACTAAATGCTCTCTTCCACTCGTCTCCCACCCGGATATGCACCAGGTTATACGTAGTCCTGAGATCCAGTTTCGTGAAGAAGCACCATGCATTGACTCAATCGTCGAGTCGATAAAAGGAGGAGGGTAACTGTACCTCACCGTGATTTGATTGAGATTTCTATAGTCAATGCACGGGTGTAGACCTCCATCCTTCTTCTTCACAAAAAAGATACTCGAGGAGACGGGTGAGGCGGATGACCGAATGTACCCCTGATTCAGGGATTCAGAGACATATGTCTCCAAAGCCACCATCTCCGCTTGCGACAGGGGATACACGTGACTCCTGGGATATGCAGCGTCTGCCAGGAAATGTATCTCACAATCCCCCCGTCGATGAGGTTGTAAATGAGTTGCATTCTTTTTACAGAAGGCGAGAGCCAAATCGGCATATCCTGGGGGGATCCTTCCTTCCTTCCTACCTACAGGTTAGAGAAAAAAGAAGGAGGTCTGAACTCTCCGTTCAGACTCCAGTCCTACCTTCCCACAAGTTATAGAACATTTGCTATATTTAGTATTTCTGCAGCATGTTTCCGGAAGGAGAAGATCATCACTGGAGGATTCTTGCTATGGACCGTCTCAGGAGGTTCCGGACTGTGGACCGTCTCAGGAGGTTCCGGACTGTGGACCGTCTCAGGAGGTTCCGGACTGTGGACCGTCTCAGGAGGTTCCGGACTGTGGACCGTCTCAGGAGGTTCCGGACTGTGGACCGTCTCAGGAGGTTCCGGACTGTGGACCGTCGAAGGAGTTTCCGGACTGTGGACCGTCATAGGAGGTCCGGACTGTGGACCGTCGTAGTAGGTTCCGGACTGTGAAACGTTCGGCAGAAGCTCTGGACTGGGAACTGTCGCCGGAAGCTCTGGACTGGGAACTGTCACCGGAAGCTCTGGACTGTGGAGGCGCACTGGAGGCCTGATGCGTGGGACTGGTACAGGTGGCACCGGGCTGATTTCACGCATCTCAGGGTGAGTGCGGGGAGGAGGCACAGGACGTACTGGACTGTGGAGGCGCACTGGAGGCCTCAAGCGTGGGACTGGTACAGGTGGCACCGGGCTGATGACACGCACCTCAGGGCGAGTGCGGGGAGGAGGCATAGGACGTACTGGACTGTGGAGGCGCACTGGAGGTCTGGAGCATAGAGCTGGCACAACCCGTCCTGGCTGGATGCTGCCTTTAGCCCGGCAAGTGTGGGGCGCTGGCATAAGGCGCACTGGGCTGTAAAG
This sequence comes from Oncorhynchus gorbuscha, assembly GCF_021184085.1. Taxonomy (NCBI): domain Eukaryota; kingdom Metazoa; phylum Chordata; class Actinopteri; order Salmoniformes; family Salmonidae; genus Oncorhynchus; species Oncorhynchus gorbuscha. The sequence continues at coordinate 75,849,004 of NC_060186.1, read as the reverse complement.
GCGCACTGGGCTGTGAAGGCGCACTGGAGACACGATGCGTAGAACTGCATAATATGGTGCCTGAACCGTGACACACACCCCATGGTGAGTGCACGGAGGAGACACAGGACGCACCGGACTGATGACACGCATCCCAGGGCGAGTGCACGGAGGAGACACTGGACGCACCGGACTGATGACACGCACCCCAGGGCGAGTGCACGGAGGAGACACAGGACGCACCGGACTGATGATACACACCCCAGGGCGAGTGCATGGAGGCAACACAGGACGCACCGGACTGATGACACGCACCCCAGGGCGAGTGCACGGAGGAGACACAGGACGCACCGGACTGATGACACGCACCCCAGGGCGAGTGCACGGAGGAGACACAGGACGCACCGGGCTGGGTAGGCACACAGAAGGCCAGATGCGTGAAACCGGTGCCCATGACACGGGCTGGTGTCACGCTCCTCAGCACACCCACTCTGCAGCCTCTCAACGCCAGCACCTCTCTCCGGAATCTTGCGTCGAGCTCCTCACTCGACTCCCTTTATTTTATGTATTTTATTTTACCTTTAGTTAATTAGGCAAGTCAGTTAAGAACAAATTCTTATTTTCAATGACGGCCTAGGAACAGTGGGTTAACTGATTTGTACCTTGTCAGCTCGGGGATTTGAACTTGCAACCTTCCGGTTACTAGCCCAACCACTAGGCTACCCTGCCGCCCCTGCCGCCCCTCCCTGGCTGGCTCTGGTTCACCACGCGGCTCTGCCAACCACTCCGCGTGTCCCCCCTCCCCCCCCCAAAATGTTTTGGGGCTGCCTCTCATGCTTGCATCATGTCCAAGATTCCTGATCTCGTCGCCGTTCCTCTCTCGCTGCCTCAGCCTGCTTCCATGACAGGGTCTTGTCCCCTGCCATTACCTCCTCCCAGGTCCATGATTTCCTCCACTCCTGGGCATGCTGCTTGGTCACTTGATAGTGGGATCTTCTGTTAAGTCCGTCATCGGAATGAGACGAAAGCGCTGCGTGGAAAGTGTACATCTTACTCTATTTTAGAATGAACACCCAAAAACAACAAAAGATCAACGAACGTAAAGTTCTGCAGGGCTATACAGCAACTGTACAAAAACAAGATCCCACAATCACAGGTGTAAAACAGGCTGCCCAAGCATGATTCCCAATCAGAGACAACGATAGACAGCTGCCTCTGTTTGGGAACCATACCCGGCCAACAATGAAATAGAAAACTAGAATGCACACCCAAATCACACCCTGACCTAACCAAATAGAGAAATATGCAGGCTCTCTAAGGTCAGGGCGTGACATAAATATTACAGTATAGTACAGTTTTCTTTAACTACAGTATTTATACTATGGTTAACTGTAAATACTACAGTATATCACAGTAAATACTAGAGTAAATAATACAGTATATTAGAGTAAATACTACAGTAAATATTACAATATACTACAGCTTTCTTAAACTACAGTATTTATATTATAGCTAACTGTAAATACTACAGAATATAGCAGTAAATACTAAAGACAATACTGCAGTATATAACAGTAAATACTAGAGTAAATACTACAGTATACTAGAGTAAATACTAGAGTAAATACCACAGTAAATACTACAGTGTTTTTGCACTACAGTGAATACCACAGTAAATTCTGCAAAAACACTACAGTGAATACTATAGTATTTATACCATCTCTTTTATCTTGTGAAGGCTGCATCAGGAATGTTGACAGGTGTCTTTGATAGAAGTGTGAAATCGTACAAGGACCATGAATTGATGGATGAGATAGGGTATTAACCTTTTCTTTGTGTGCAGACCTACTTGGGTTCAAACAGTACTTGAAATAGTTTCAAATACTTTGAGCATTTGGTTTTTAGGCTGACTGGAGTGGCGGGGTGGGCAGGCTTTGCACACATTGAGACATTTCTATTGTTTCCATTGCAACGGACAAGCTAAATCAAGCCCAACTAAAGTATTTGAAATGATTTCAAATAGTGTTTTAACCCAGGTATGATTGCTATCTGGGTTGTGTCTGTGTTTTTAATGGATTAGCTGAGAAGGAGAAGCAAAGCAGTACTTTAGGGATTTTTACATTGTATTTTTCCTACTGAGAACTTGGCTCGTCAATCAGACTGAAGTTCTTGTTGTGTGGGGACTGTGCTTTTGTTTTGACAGTTTTGTCATACATCAACGCTTTGGCATTACGGCCACTACTGGCCAGTGGATCAGTTGTCATGATGTTCTTTGGTTATTTTCTGCCGTGGGAATAATAGTTGTGCCCGTTTTCTCTGAATACTGTTCCACTCGCATTGTCTGTGAGAACAGAGAGAGGACACAGAATCTTTTGGGTGAATCACGATGGTTAGTTACATCCCCTCAAAGTATTTGTGTCAGAGCTCATCGCTAGCTACCCCCACGCTGAAAACCAAACCCAATAACAGCGGCTCCGGTGGACTGCCGTTTCCAACAAAAGCCTCGGTGTCAGATGAAACTGGAATGCCACTGCGGCTCTCACTCTCTCTTGCCAATCTCGCTGTACCCCAACAGACAACAGAGTCTGACAACGGCAGAGACAGCCTAGCTTGGAGTGAAGCAGCAATCAAAGCGGTTGTATTCACACCAAAACAAAAATCCACCCCCTCCAAACCTCTCTCTCTCTCTCTCTCTCTCTCTCTCTCTCTCTCTCTCTCTCTCTCTCTCTCTCTCTCACTATCTCTCTCTCTCTCTCTCTCTCTCTCTCTCTCTCTCTCTCTCTCTCTCTCTCTCTCTCTCTCTCTCTCTCTCTCTCTCTCTCTCTCTCTCTCTCTCTCTCTCTCTCTCTCTCTGTCTCTCAGACTCTGGCTGCCAGATGAGATCCTGAAGAGGCGAAGAGATCCCTGTGTGTGTCCATTGTCTGGGTAACCCATCTCCCCTCTACTCTGAGTGCCTCTCCGAGGTGTACTGTACAGTTAGTCCGGCCCAGCCAGCTAGACACTGAAAGGAGCCCATTCTTCTCCTCTCTGACTCTCAGCAGCAGAGCATCGCTGCCTCAGGTTCTGGTTTCTGTGGGGCTTTTGTCTCGATCAAACCGAGTGAGGACACAGAATGGGTCTGGAGGGAAACCAACGTCGCACCTTCACCTTTCCCATCGCGCCCCTGCAGCCCGCTTTCAGTGTTTCTGTTTCTCGACCACAGAGAGGGATTAGAACCTTGTGAACTTTATTCATTTGTTTTTACTATGCTTGTGGCTATATACATCAATTATTGTCCAATAAAGTAATGCATTGACTTTAGTATTGAACCTTATAACAGCGTCTGTACTTACTCATCTAAATCATTAAACGCATTACAATGTATTTTCAGTATTGAAATCAAATGTGCATTGGTACAAGTAATACCAATTCCTTTGATAAGAAATTCACGTTGACCACTTCGCCTTTGTCCCAGGTGTGTTGGCCAGCACAGTGAAACCGTTGACCTGTGTAACGTGAGGAGTTTACCTCCTGCTAAAGTAGCTCCATGCATGAGAGAGTGTGGATAACCGAGGCTGCTCACTAGCTCCATGCATGAGAGAGTGTGGATAACCGAGGCTGCTCACTAGCTCCATGCATGAGAGAGAGTGGATAACCGAGGCTGCTCACTAGCTCCATGCATGAGAGAGTGTGGATCACCGAGGCTGCTCACTAGCTCCATGCATGAGAGAGAGTGGATAACCGAGGCTGCTCACTAGCTCCATGCATGAGAGAGTGTGGATAACCGAGGCTGCTCACTAGCTCCATGCATGAGAGAGTGTGGATCACCGAGGCTGCTCACTAGCTCCATGCATGAGAGAGTGTGGATAACCGAGGCTGCTCACTAGCTCCATGCATGAGAGAGTGTGGATCACCGAGGCTGCTCACTAGCTCCATGCATGAGAGAGTGTGGATAACCGAGGCTGCTCATTAGCTCCATGCATGAGAGAGAGTGGATAACCGAGGCTGCTCACTAGCTCCATGCATGAGAGAGTGTGGATAACCGAGGCTGCTCACTAGCTCCATGCATGAGAGAGTGTGGATAACCGAGGCTGCTCACTAGCTCCATGCATGAGAGAGTGTGGATCACCGAGGCTGCTCACTAGCTCCATGCATGACAGAGAGTGGATAACCGAGACTGCTCATTAGCTCCATGCATGACAGAGAGTGGATAACCGAGGCTGCTCACTAGCTCCATGCATGACAGAGAGTGGATAACCGAGACTGCTCATTAGCTCCATGCATGACAGAGAGTGGATAACCGAGGCTGCTCACTAGCTCCATGCATGACAGAGAGTGGATAACCGAGGTTGCTCACTAGCTCCATGCATGACAGAGAGTGGATAACCGAGGCTGCTCACTAGCTCCATGCATGACAGAGAGTGGATAACCGAGGCTGCTCATTAGCTCCATGCATGACAGAGAGTGGATAACCGAGACTGCTCATTAGCTCCATGCATGACAGAGAGTGAATAACCGAGGCTGCTCACTAGCTCCATGCATGACAGAGAGTGGATAACCGAGGCTGCTCACTAGCTCCATGCATGAGAGAGTGTGGATAACCGAGGCTGCTCACTAGCTCCATGCATGAGAGAGTGTGGATAACCGAGGCTGCTCACTAGCTCCATGCATGAGAGAGTGTGGATAACCGAGGCTGCTCACTAGCTCCATGCATGAGAGAGTGTGGATAACCGAGGCTGCTCACTAGCTCCATGCATGAGAGAGAGTGGATAACCGAGGCTGCTCATTAGCTCCATGCATGACAGAGAGTGGATAACCGAGACTGCTCATTAGCTCCATGCATGACAGAGAGTGGATAACCGAGGCTGCTCATTAGCTCCATGCATGACAGAGAGTGGATAACCGAGACTGCTCATTAGCTCCATGCATGACAGAGAGTGGATAACCGAGGCTGCTCATTAGCTCCATGCATGACAGAGAGTGGATAACCGAGACTGCTCATTAGCTCCATGCATGACAGAGAGTGAATAACCGAGGCTGCTCACTAGCTCCATGCATGACAGAGAGTGGATAACCGAGGCTGCTCACTAGCTCCATGCATGACAGAGAGTGGATAACCGAGGCTGCTCACTAGCTCCATGCATGACAGAGAGTGGATAACCGAGGCTGCTCACTAGCTCCATGCATGACAGAGAGTGGATAACCGAGGCTGCTCATTAGCTCCATGCATGACAGAGAGTGGATAACCGAGGCTGCTCATTAGCTCCATGCATGACAGAGAGTGGATAACCGAGACTGCTCATTAGCTCCATGCATGACAGAGAGTGAATAACCGAGGCTGCTCACTAGCTCCATGCATGACAGAGAGTGGATAACCGAGGCTGCTCACTAGCTCCATGCATGACAGAGAGTGGATAACCGAGGCTGCTCACTAGCTCCATGCATGACAGAGAGTGGATAACCGAGGCTGCTCATTAGCTCCATGCATGACAGAGAGTGGATAACCGAGGCTGCTCACTAGCTCCATGCATGACAGAGAGTGGATAACCGAGGCTGCTCACTAGCTCCATGCATGACAGAGAGTGGATAACCGAGGCTGCTCATTAGCTCCATGCATGACAGAGAGTGGATAACCGAGGCTGCTCACTAGCTCCATGCATGACAGAGAGTGGATAACCGAGGCTGCTCACTAGCTCCATGCATGACAGAGAGTGGATAACCGAGGCTGCTCACTAGCTCCATGCATGACAGAGAGTGGATAACCGAGGCTGCTCATTAGCTCCATGCATGACAGAGAGTGGATAACCGAGGCTGCTCACTAGCTCCATGCATGACAGAGAGTGGATAACCGAGGCTGCTCACTAGCTCCATGCATGACAGAGAGTGGATAACCGAGGCTGCTCACTAGCTCCATGCATGACAGAGAGTGGATAACCGAGGCTGCTCATTAGCTCCATGCATGACAGAGAGTGGATAACCGAGGCTGCTCATTAGCTCCATGCATGACAGAGAGTGGATAACCGAGGCTGCTCACTAGCTCCATGCATGACAGAGAGTGGATAACCGAGGCTGCTCACTAGCTCCATGCATGACAGAGAGTGGATAACCGAGGCTGCTCATTAGCTCCATGCATGACAGAGAGTGGATAACCGAGGCTGCTCATTAGCTCCATGCATGAGAGAGAGTGGATAACCGAGACTGCTCATTAGCTCCATGCATGACAGAGAGTGGATAACCGAGGCTGCTCACTAGCTCCATGCATGACAGAGAGTGGATAACCGAGGCTGCTCACTAGCTCCATGCATGAGAGAGAGTGGATAACCGAGGCTGCTCATTAGCTCCATGCATGACAGAGAGTGGATAACCGAGGCTGCTCATTAGCTCCATGCATGAGAGAGAGTGGATAACCGAGACTGCTCATTAGCTCCATGCATGACAGAGAGTGGATAACCGAGGCTGCTCATTAGCTCCATGCATGACAGAGAGTGGATAACCGAGGCTGCTCATTAGCTCCATGCATGACAGAGAGTGGATAACCGAGACTGCTCATTAGCTCCATGCATGACAGAGAGTGAATAACCAAGGCTGCTCACTAGCTCCATGCATGACAGAGAGTGGATAACCGAGGCTGCTCACTAGCTCCATGCATGACAGAGAGTGGATAACCGAGGCTGCTCATTAGCTCCATGCATGACAGAGAGTGGATAACCGAGGCTGCTCACTAGCTCCATGCATGACAGAGAGTGGATAACCGAGGCTGCTCACTAGCTCCATGCATGACAGAGAGTGGATAACCGAGGCTGCTCATTAGCTCCATGCATGACAGAGAGTGGATAACCGAGGCTGCTCATTAGCTCCATGCATGACAGAGAGTGGATAACCGAGGCTGCTCACTAGCTCCATGCATGACAGAGAGTGGATAACCGAGGCTGCTCACTAGCTCCATGCATGACAGAGAGTGGATAACCGAGGCTGCTCATAAGCTCCATGCATGACAGAGAGTGGATAACCGAGGCTGCTCACTAGCTCCATGCATGACAGAGAGTGGATAACCGAGGCTGCTCACTAGCTCCATGCATGACAGAGTGGATAACCAAGGCTGCTCACTAGCTCCATGCATGACAGAGAGTGGATAACCGAGGCTGCTCACTAGCTCCATGCATGACAGAGAGTGGATAACCGAGGCTGCTCACTAGCTCCATGCATGACAGAGAGTGGATAATCGAGGCTGCTCACAACAGAAGGGAGAATACACAGAGCTAACGTTATGGTCCACTAACCACCATGATATCTGTAACACAGCGGTATTCTGAATAGCAAGACCAAGACACCTTCAAAGGTGAGCTTCATAGAGACTGTATAGCTCAGTCGCCTGGCCATACCTTACTGTGCTGTCAGTGTGGTGGGTTGTGGGTACTGAAACTCCTGTATTGCGTCATGAAAGCATCATTCAGCTGTGTGTGTTTCCCTCTGTGGTTGGCGCTGACAGATTGACACCTTACTGTCATTCTCTGTGTAGGGGAATCCTGCCAGTATTATCTCTCAGACAGACAATAAGGGCACAATAAGGGCATAATAAGGGCACAATAAGGGCACAATAAGGGCACAATAAGGGCACAATAAGGGCACAATAAGGGCACAATAAGGGCATAATAAGGGCACAATAAGGGTATAATAAGGGCATAATAAGGGTATAATAAGGGCATAATAAGGGCACAATAAGGCCACAATAAGGGCATAATAAGGGCACAATAAGGGCACAATAAGGGCATAATAAGGGCATAATAAGGGTATAATAAGGCCACAATAAGGGCATAATAAGGGCATAATAAGGGCACAATAAGGGCATAATAAGGCCACAATAAGGCCACAATAAGGGCACAATAAGGGTATAATAAGGGCATAATAAGGGCATAATAAGGGCACAATAAGGGTCTAATAAGGGCACAATAAGGCCACAATAAGGGCATAATAAGGGCATAACACGACACATATTCCTGGGAAGCAGACTGGAAGTAGGAGGCTGAACCCAGACTGGCCCTGGTCTGGTTTGCGTCATCCAGTCAGTCAGCTGTGTCAGTCAGCCACGTCAGGGTGACAGACCATGGGACTCCCTCCAGTCTGGAAGGCTTACACATGTTGGGCTTGGTTGGTCTAGGCCTGGTCTGCATCAGTCAGCCACGTCACGACGCAGGAAGTGGAGGGCCAAGCCACCCCGGTCTGGAATTCCTGCCAGCTTCACTTCCTGACCTGAGGATCATCCTCCAGTCTCAGCCACTATTCCCAAATGGCACCTTAATCCCTGTATCGTGCATTACTTTCGACTGTGGCCAACATAACTACTGTAAGACTTCATTCGCAATGACACAGAAAAAGAAACAGCCAATCCCAATGTGTGATATCGTCACCTCTCACGCAAACGTCAGGCCATAGGAAACTCCTAGGAAGTCTCTGGCCTAGCGTGGGATCACTGTACATCACAGGGATCCATCAAAAGTCACATGTACCTGTGGCCAGTGGGCGAATCACAGCCTGCAAACTTCCTCTCTCATTGGGGGTATGTGTGATGGTTCGGAAATAGTCAATCATCTTGTGTCAAACACTTCAAGTTGTGTACTTTTAACTGACTCTGGACCGGTTCAGGCAGTATCACAGAGAAAGCAGGTTTGATCTACCTAGCAGTGGATAGTTCACGTGTGGCCCCCGGTCTCCTTGTAGGCTTTACTGTGTTGTGTTTCTTCCCATGGCTAAATACCCAGCTACAACATCTTCTACTATCCAATATGCTAGCTTGTACTGCCTTTTCATTATGAATTTATATGTAATAACCAAACATCGCCATCACTCACAATATGATGTGAAGCATGTAGTACCATAATACAACTGTCACACCCTGATCTGTTTCACCTGTCCTCGTTATTGTCTCCACCCCCTCCAGGTGTCACTTGTTTTTCCCAGTGTATTTATCCCTGTGTTTCCTGTCTCTCTGTGCCAGTTTTGTCTTGTATGTTTCCAAGTCAACCAGCTTCGGGTAGAGTTCCACAAATTATCCCCTCGTGTGTTTGGTCATTTTCCCATCTCCAGAGTCCTGAGTTCCGCTGCTGTCCGTCTTGTGTTTCCCCGTACCCTCCATATTCACCCTACCTTCCATGTGTCTAAGATTAAGCCCGTGTCTCACCGTTCTTTGTCTTCTGTCCCCAGGCCCGCCCCCCACCTCCCCGTGTCATTGATGGCCATCTGGCATACACGGTAAAACGTCTCCTGGGTGTTCGACCATGGGGCAGGGCTTTCCAGTACCTGGTTGACTGGGAGGGTTACGGCCCAGAGGAGAGGTTCTGGTTCCTACTAGAGACATCCTGGACGCAGCCCTCATCGCCGACTTCCACTGCCGACACCCTGGTCAACCAGGTATGCTCCCAGGTAGGAAGCCAGATGGCGTTCCTAGAGGGGGGGGGCGGGGTACTGTCACACCCTGATCAGTTACACCTGTCCTCGTTATTGTCTCCACCCCATCCAGGTGTCGCTTGTTTTTCCCAGTGTATTTATCCCTGTGTTTCCTGTCTCTCTGTGTCAGTGTATTTATCCCTGTGTTTCCTGTCTCTCTGTACCAGTGTATTTATCCCTGTGTTTCCTGTCTCTCTGTGTCAGTGTATTTATCCCTGTGTTTCCTGTCTCTCTGTACCAGTGTATTTATCCCTGTGTTTCCTGTCTCTCTGTGCCAGTGTATTTATCCCTGTTACCTGTCTCTCTGTACCAGTGTATTTATCCCTGTGTTTCCTGTCTCTCTGTGTCAGTGTATTTATCCCTGTGTTTCCTGTCTCTCTGTGCCAGTGTATTTATCCCTGTGTTTCCTGTCTCTCTGTGTCAGTGTATTTATCCCTGTGTTTCCTGTCTCTCTGTGTCAGTGTATTTATCCCTGTGTTTCCTGTCTCTCTGTGCCAGTGTATTTATCCCTGTGTTTCCTGTCTCTCTGTGTCAGTGTATTTATCCCTGTGTTTCCTGTCTCTCTGTGCCAGTGTATTTATCCCTGTGTTTCCTGTCTCTCTGTACCAGTGTATTTATCCCTGTGTTTCCTGTCTCTCTGTGCCAGTGTATTTATCCCTGTGTTTCCTGTCTCTCTGTACCAGTGTATTTATCCCTGTGTTTCCTGTCTCTCTGTACCAGTGTATTTATCCCTGTGTTTCCTGTCTCTCTGTACCAGTGTATTTATCCCTGTGTTTCCTGTCTCTCTGTATCAGTGTATTTATCCCTGTGTTTCCTGTCTCTCTGTGCCAGTGTATTTATCCCTGTGTTTCCTGTCTCTCTGTACCAGTGTATTTATCCCTGTGTTTCCTGTCTCTCTGTGCCAGTGTATTTATCCCTGTGTTTCCTGTCTCTCTGTGCCAGTGTATTTATCCCTGTGTTTCCTGTCTCTCTGTGCCAGTGTATTTATCCCTGTGTTTCCTGTCTCTCTGTGCCAGTGTATTTATCCCTGTGTTTCCTGTCTCTCTGTGCTAGTGTATTTATCCCTGTGTTTCCTGTCTCTCTGTGCCAGTGTATTTATCCCTGTGTTTCCTGTCTCTCTGTGCCAGTGTATTTATCCCTGTGTTTCCTGTCTCTCTGTGCCAGTGTATTTATCCCTGTGTTTCCTGTCTCTCTGTGCCAGATCGTCTTGTATGTTTCAACCAGCGTTTTCCCGATTCTCCTGCTTTTTGCATTGTCCTTTTTCTAGTCCTCCCGGTTTTGACTCTTGCCTGTTTCTGGACTAAGTACCCGCCTGCCTGACCATTCTGCCTGGCCTGACCATTCTGCCTGGCCTGACCATGCGCCTGTCTGCCACTCTGCACCTCCTGGACTCTGATCTGGTTTTGACCTCTTTGCCTGTCCACGACCATTCTCTAGCCCACACCTTTGGATCAATGAACATTGTAAACATTGTTAGACTCCAACCATCTGCGTCCTGATCCTGCATCTGGGTCTCGCCTTGTGACTTGATAACAACATATTTTTCTGATGCGTTGCTGTGGTATGATGGTCCCTGTTTTCCTACCCTAACTCACTGCAGGATCAGGGCTAATGCCGGTTAAGGCTATAGGACCACGGCTAAGGGATTTATAGGCCATTCTCTAAGGAGGGTGTTGTCGGGGAGTAGCTGGGCTGTAGCTGGGCTGTAGCTGGGCGTACTCCCTGCAGGAAAGTACAAGAGGGAGCTACTTCCTTCAGATTCCCTATACCCTCTCATCTGCTGCCAGTGGGCTAATGAATAGCAAACTATTAGTCTTGAGTTTCCTTCGTCCCCTTGTGTTTATATAAGGCACTCACCTTGTAGCTTGATGTTATATACAGGTATATTAAAGAGACCACATTCGGTTGAGTATTTGGATCCACTTTGTGGAAGTGGGTTGCTGTATTTAGTGCCTGTGATACCAGAGGCATGGCCTTACCTGGCCTCACACCACTTTGTGGAAGTGGGTTGCTGTATTTAGTGCCTGTGATACCAGAGGCATGGCCTTACCTGGCCTCACACCACTTTGTGGAAGTGGGTTGCTGTATTTAGTGCCTGTGATACCAGAGGCATGGCCTTACCTGGCCTCACACCACTTTGTGGAAGTGGGTTGCTGTATTTAGTGCCTGTGATACCAGAGGCATGGCCTTACCTGGCCTCACACCACTTTGTGGAAGTGGGTTGCTGTATTTAGTGCCTGTCATACCAGAGGCATGGCCTTACCTGGCCTCACACCACTTTGTGGAAGTGGGTTGCTGTATTTAGTGCCTGTGATACCAGAGGCATGGCCTTACCTGGCCTCACACCACTTTGTGGAAGTGGGTTGCTGTATTTAGTGCCTGTGATACCAGAGGCATGGCCTTACCTGGCCTCACACCACTTTGTGGAAGTGGGTTGCTGTATTTAGTGCCTGTGATACCAGAGGCATGGCCTTACCTGGCCTCACACCACTTTGTGATTCTGTCACACCCTGGTCAAAGTATAGTATGTTTGTCTTCATTTATTTGGTCAGGCCAGGGTGTGACATGGGTTATTGTGGTGCGTTTTTGTCTTGGGGTTTTGTGGGGTGTCTAGCATAGTCTATGGCTGCCTGAGGCGGTTCTCAATCAGAGTCAGGTGATTATCGTTGTCTCTGATTGGGAACCATATTTAGGCAGCCATATTCTTTGAGTATTTTGTGGGTAATTGTTCATTTCTCTGTGTGGTTTAGCACAAGATTAGACTGTTTAGGTTTTCGCGTTACGTTGGTTGTTTTTGTATTGTATGTTTTTTCGTCTTCATTAAATATGTATCAAAAATACCACGCTGCATTTTGGTCCGATCCTTGCTACACCTCTTCGTCAGAGGAGGAGATAGTAGAAAACCGTAACAGATTCTAAATGCAACAATTTGAAAAGTCAGCCAACAGTCGTTTCTATGTTGTGAAAAACCACTCCTCGGGTCTGAAGCTAGTTGCTATAAACGCCCTGCATTAAATGGTATAAATAGAAGTTCATACATGTGTTTATCATTTTCAAACCGTACCGAAGTAGCAGGCGTTTGGCTTACCTCCAAAAGGAACGAATGGGGAACTACGAAGGAGTTCCACAACAAGGATGGTCATCCTCTGTCACACACGCTGAGATGCCAACGTGGTCAATGGCAATGTTATTTTGGAAACATTGGTCTGAGCTATTCAAAACACTTTCCATGCTTCAGTTGCCTCCTTATAATGAGAGGATAAACAAATAGAGGCCCCACGCCAAAGAGAGTCTGTGAGAGTTCAAGAGGCTGCCTTTCGGTTTATGAAACACGCCTCTCCTCTGTTGCCATAGGAATATGCAGACGATAACATTGGTGACTCGATATGAAGGTTTAGGCATTTGGCTGTCGATGTAGTGAATGATAGGATGCTTTGACTTTCTCCACATTAACATGTCATAACTTGCACTGGGGTTCCTACTGTTTTTTATTTTTTATTTAACCTTTAATAAAAAGGTGCAGACTATGAGGAAATATGTAGATTTAGAGCAGTATGGGTGACATATTGTGTCCTTTCTTTGTCTTCCACAATAGAATACTTAGAAGCCACAGTAGAACACTTAGAAGCCACAATAGAACACTTAGAAGCCACAATAGAACACTTAGAATCCACAATAGAACACTTAGAAGCCACAATAGAACACTTAGAATCCACAATAGAACACGTAGAATCCACAATAGAACACTTACAATACGATTCTAAAAACACAGTCCACAAAGTGTTCTCGAGAGGTGGTACTCATACTTTCTGTGAAACTGATCTGAATGAACTGGAGATGAATACTGGAAGACACTGATGAACTATGCTATGATATCGTTTATTTCGAATAATGGAAAGTTACAGTACATCTGGTATCAAATGATTATGAACCGTATCTTTCTCTGCAGGGGCGATTCTTTCCAAATCAAAATCTAAACTTTCAAGTCAAATGCAATTTTCCAACGGTATAGGATCAAACCGTTCTGTTGTGGCAGCAGGTCCAAGGAATGTAGATCTTCTGTTGTCCTGGCTTGAATTTGAATGTGTTGTTTTGATACACAGTAGCCACATTTTGACCCTCCAGTACTTACAGTTTGAGACTTGAAATGATTCCTAATTTTAAGACGATGTGATAATGGAGGAGTTCCTGTGTCCAAAACGGTTGGTGTTTACGTGCAGATGGGCTAGCCAAGACAGTTTGTAGGTCATCACTCTATACACTTGATGACCACAAAGATGTTTTTCTGATCAGATCTCTCCTCACAGAGGTGTCAAATCCTGCCTCCTAACCTTTGTATGTCATGCATGGATATCAATGGGAAATTTGGCAAAAAACCTTGGTGGAACAATTCTACTGGTCCGTATTGTATTTTAAGCTTGGATAAACCCTATACAGACTGTTTTTTTACGCAGTATATAGGCTATTTCTCCTATTTCTCTAAGTTGCTATAATGATGTCAATTGGAACTTACACTGCCGGTGTATATATGTTTTTACTGCTGGACAAGTTGATATGTTAACTGTGAACTCTGTGTAGGCTATGTGGCAGTGCTTCTACCGCAGGGCCAGATGACCAGTGGTCTGAAATATGGACCACTCTTCAGTCCCAAATGGCACCCTATTCCCTATATAGTGCACTACTTTTGACCAGGGTGCCAGCTCTGGTCTAAAGTAGTGCACTATATAGGGAATAGGGTTGCCAGCTCTGGTCTAAAGTAGTGCACTATATAGGGAATAGGGTGCCAGCTCTGGTCTAAAGTAGTGCACTATATAGGGAATAGGGTGCCAGCTCTGGTCTAAAGTAGTGCACTATATAGGGAATAGGGTGCCAGCTCTGGTCTAAAGTAGTGCACTATATAGGGAATAGGGTGCCAGCTCTGGTCTAAAGTAGTGCACTATATAGGGAATAGGGTTCCATTTGAGACTCGGACCCGTGGCTCTGGGAGAATACCATGCTGGCAGGGTTTCAGAGGCTGTTTTTTCAACCTATTCGTCTTCAGAGAGCTCGTCTCCAACCAAAACATTGACATACGCACACAGAAGTTACTATAATGTCTGTACAGCAGAAGAATCAATCACTCAGCAACACAAAGAGAGACAACTTGGAGGTTTCCAGTCTGTCCATGATAACAGTGACTTTCAATGTTCATGAAACAGATCTAGGAACAGAGAACCGTGCTACATTCCCCCTCTGAGGATGGCATGTGTGTCTTTAACAGGGACAGAGAAGACAGTATATAGACACAGCTCTATTTAAACAGGGGCCTAACATTGACTTTGAGGCAGATATCTGGACTTCTGGTGATGTTCATGGTGTTCTGCATTTGGACTTTTATCTTACTTAGTTGCACAGCCAATGTCCATATACTATATTTAGACTTTATACAAAGCATGCAGTATATATTTAAGCAATAAGGCAAGAGAGGGTGTTGTAAATGGCCAATATACCACGGTTAAGGGCTGTTCTAAATGCACGACGAGTGCCTGGACACAGCCCTTAGCCGTGGGATATTGTCGATATACCCCAAACCCCTGATGTGACTTACTGCTATTATAAACTGGTTACCAACGTAATTATAGTGTACCCGTGGTATGCGGTCTGATGTAACACGGCTGTCAACCAATCAGCATTCAAGACTCAAACCACCCCATTATATACAATAGAATATGAGATATGTAATGTGCAGTCAAGAATACATGTTGTATGAGGACATTGTAATGGGGTGCATTGTGGTTCCTCTACTCGGTCAACGACTAGGTAGTGAACATACAGACTGAGGATTTAAACAACTATTTATTGTTTCAGAAGTATGTAACAAAATATTTGCTATGGATAAAAACAGCGTTTTGTTGTTGTTGTTGTTGCATTGTACAAGTAAGCAAAGAATGTTTACAGACAACAAGCATCACTAAATTGTTACAGAAAAGAATGGTAAAAAATGGTTAAAATAGCGAAAAACTGAAAGTAAAGATGAAAAAAAAGAGAACAGAACATCCTCGCGTTTATACATACGGATACGCCCCCTTCATCAGGCAGCGAATCCTGATAAATTATTTAAATAGCATTTATCTACACACACAAATCGACCTCTCACACACAGAACAGCAAAGACAGAACAAAACAGAATAATAATTTATTCATTAAAAAGAGCACTGGATAAAGGACATATGTGAAGGCAAATATTCAAATATGTGTACAAACAAAACTAAATGTTTACTGCAGGGGGGTGTTGGATGGTGGGGATTCTGTTTCGTAATGAAAAGTAATACTATTTACAAACTCATGCTACAGTAGCAATACGATGTGGATCAATTTGTATTCTGTAAGCATACAATGAACAAAATTACTTTTTTCGTTTGATCAAATGAATCATACAACAGCAATGAGGTAATATTTGTAGATCAAAGAGTTCCTTTGTTTTTTTCATCTCTCTCAGAAGAAAAAGGCAGACAGGTCACATACATACCACACTGATTCAGGAGCCTTCGCTCTAACCATGGCTGGATTCTAATTCCTACAATAGTTTTTGTATAGGGAGAGAGAGGGGGAGAGTAGAATCCCACTGTTGACATCAAAGACACCAGTCTGACAGACCGTTGAACACTGGGGGGGGGGAAATCTCTCACGTTCTCAAAGTATTTTAAAGGTTTGGTACCTACACTGTAGGCAAGAGTTAATAAATTAAATATCAAGTGTAAAGCCTCTAAAGATGAGGGAGATCCCCGTTTTGTAATCTTACCCAAAATTGTATCTTTTTAGATTTTTGGAAAATAAATACATACTGAATATTTGTAACATTTCATGTTCAAAATGACATGTGTATTAATTTACAGAATGTACTGGCTCTGGAAATGCCCTTTTCACATGGCCCTCCCATGTCATTTCTGCAATGCTAAGATGGTCGCTTCCATCTTACCCTGAGTTATACTGTGTTCACTTTCAACTGAAACACAGTATCAATCTAACGCCAGCCATAAAAGCCTACAAGCAATCCTGTATTTGACCCAAAAATATTTCGGCTCATTTTAATTTCGGTTTGTTTTCTTTCGTCTCTGAAACACTTTTCTCTAAGGGTACACATATAGAAGGGTAAAAGCAAAGCACTTTCTTCTTATGTAAACACATAAACGAACATCCACAAAGTTACCGTCCCTCCATATCTTGTTGTTATACCACTGACTTTCAATGGCCACAAGCCCTTTTCTTACAAAAAATTAAAGTGAAAAAAGTCTTATTGCTTTCTTCCTCCTCTGAGCCTCAAACCCCCCCACTTCCTCCTCTGAGCCTCAAACCCCCCCACTTCCTCCTCTGAGCCTCAAACCCCCCACTTCCTCCTCTGAGCCCCAAACCCCCCACTTCCCCCTCTGAGCCCCAAACCCCCCACTTCCTCCTCTGAGCCCCAAACCCCCTACTTCCTCCTCTGAGCCCAAACCCCCCTACTTCCTCCTCTGAGCCCCAAACCCCCCCACTTCCTCCTCTGAGCCCAACCCCCCACTTCCTCCTCTGAGCCCCAAACCCCCTACTTCCTCCTCTGAGCCCAAACCCCCTACTTCCTCCTCTGAGCCCAAACCCCCGCACTTCCTCAGAGTCGTATCGTTCAGAATCTACATCCGGGTAGATCTGTTTTTTTTTTTAATAAACAGAACATCACATAGTCTTTCTTTGGGACGTCCATTCCAGAAAAAGAGAGATGGATAGAAAATAGAGAGAGAGAGAGATGTAAAGGTTTGGAAGTGCATAGTCGACTATGGGGAGCCTCTCCTGCGCAGAGCTGAATGAGGTCTTTAAGATCAGAGAGAGATCGGCCGGTCGGTGTCGTTGGTTGGTAACGTTGGTTGGTAACATTGGCCGGTCTCCCGTTCAGGCAAAGCAAATGGTTCTCTGTCCAACCAGTGTCAATTTAACCTGAGGCTGACCACACCAGGCCCTACCCCTCGGTCCCACCAGTGTGCGTGCCGCAGAAGTAAGAAGAGCAGAAAAAAAACAATCCCTGGACTTTTCATCTGAATACATATTGTTCATATTTATACAGAAAGGTGCATTGTTCCAAGAGCTTCTTGCTCCGTGCAATTATGCATCTGGAAAGAAAAAACACAAAGGACACAAGGTTAGGCATTAGGTTAAGAGAAAGCGTTAAGTTGTGGTTAGGTACTTCACATAGGTCTATTGTGAAAGAAATGTCACTAAACAATTGCTGTTGGAGTTCTAGTAAGACATAGAAAGTTCATTGTTCCTTACCTCTGCATTCATACTTGAGGTCTGAGAAGTATACCATCTCTTGCGAGAAGACAAAGAGGCCTAGTCTTCCGCCTGCGTAGGTCTTGTCATATATGCTCCCGGAATCAGCCATGATCTTCTTCCCCTCGTACATGACCACTCTGAAACAAAGATACAATAAGAAGATTTGTGAGATAAACTATGCTACGATACAAACACAGCCATCTATTTTTTTTAATTGATTTTACTAGGCAAGTCAGTTAAGAACAAATTCTTATTTTCAATGACAGCCTAGGAACAGGGGGTTAACTGCCTGTTCAGGGTAGAATGACAGATTTATACCTTGTCAGCTCGGGGGTTTGAACTTGCAACCTTCCGGTTACTAGTCCAACGCTCTAACCACTAGGCCAAGCTGCCGCCCCGTGTAAAGTCTATAAGCAGTTTGACCAACGTTCTCCAAGGAGTAAAAGGTTTTAATGTCAAGTTAGTCATGGGGTTTGTCTAGGCATTCTCAATCTCATAAATCTCCACCAGGCCAAGGCTTCAGTGTTTACCTGATGTGTCCTGTTCTTGGTCTGTGGATCAGGTGCCATCTGTAGGCTGTGAAGTCTTTCCAGCCAATGTTCTTAGGGTCGTGCCAAAGAGTCTTCACCTACAGAAGAAAGAAGAAATGTAGGGTTAAAGTTAGATGGCGTAGTCACCCTATACTCCGAAGGTTTTTTCCTATGTGTGTGTGGGTATGTGTTCAGGCATGTAAGACGATAGGGGTTATTTCTTACCTGTCCTGGGGTGTTACCAGTGTGCCAGAGAGCGTTCCTGAGGTGCTCTCCAGGTCCAGTAGTGGAGTTGACCACCTTGATGGACAGTCCTGAGTATCCCTGAGCCTTGGTGGGTTTGTTGTTCCAGTAGGTCTGTGTGATCTGCTTCCACATCACCACGTAGAACCTGGAGCTGGACTGGTAGCCGAACACAAAGCCGGCGTAGTCATCATCTCGCTCTGTGTTGATGAAGAAGGTACCACTGAAGTCCACAGAGTTGAACTCATCAAAACCTGGGAAAGGGGAAACAGAGAAGATGAGAGTGAGAGGATGGTCTTTTTTTAGTTAGGGTTGGGTTGTTTTGAGATGTCCCAAAGCATAGCATGTATCAATCAAGCCATCCACCAACCAGTCAACCAATTAACCAATCCATCTACTCACCCACACAACCAACCAAACCAACCAATCCATCTACTCACCCACACATCCAACCAAACCAACCAATCCATCTACTCACCCACCCAACCAACCAAACCAACCAATCCATCTACTCACCCAAACAACCAACCAAACCAACCAATCCATCTACTCACCCACCCAACCAACCAAACCAACCAATCCATCTACTCACCCACACAACCAACCAAACCAACCAATCCATCTACTCACCCACCCAACCAACCAAACCAACCAATCCATCTACTCACCCACCCAACCAACCAAACCAACCAATCCATCTACTCACCCACCCATCCAACCAAACCAACCAATCCATCTACTCACCCACCCAACCAACCAAACCAACCAATCCATCAAATCCACTCACCAACAGCAATGCCAGGGTCACAGTTGACGGTCTGGACCAGCTCTTTGCCCTGATGTCTGACCACCCAGTTGGGGTCAATCTGGGACGTTCCCTTGGGGTCCAGAGGAACCATCTGGAACTTCCTGAAGTCCGTCTCGCTGATGTCAAAGTTCTCCGGACACACGTCGTAGATGTCAGGGACGTTGTCTTGGTCAAAGTCATCTTTGCAAGCGTCTCCTCGACCATCACCTGGAAGAGATACAAGACTTGATAAATAACATGTCTTAGCATTAAGTAGATTAACACTGATATCATGCATGTCCATGGTCATCCATCCTGTTGATCTTGAAGAGCTATAGGATGCAAAGGGTGTTTGTTATAGGCAAGAAGTAAGAAAACTGATTCATGTAACCACCTAATTGTTAAGCCAATTGATCAGTTGAAAAGGGTACTCAACTCTGAAGATTATGCTAAAGATTTCAGTCTACATTTTGCTCAAGATTTCCTCTCTTCTAGAGCCACTCACCATCGGAGTCGATCTGGTCAGGGTTGAAGGCCAGTCTGCAGTTATCTTTCTCGTCTGGGATCCCGTCGTTGTCGTCATCGTGGTCGCAGGCGTCTCCCTTGCCGTCTTTGTCATGGTCGGCCTGGTTAGCGTTGGGGATGTAGGGGCAGTTGTCCAGGTTATTCTGGTGGCCATCTTCATCGATGTCCTGGTTGCTGTCACACTTATCTCCCACACGGTCGTCATCAGAGTCAACCTGTAGAGGTAAATGGAGATTGACGTTAGCATGCTAGCCGTTAGCGGTCAGAAGACATTGTCAGAAGACATTAGATCCACCAGTCTGGTGGACACTGATATGGGATAAGTGCTGTGTTCCTCTCCTAGTTGGGTGAAGTGTCCTTAGACACTGATCTAGGATCAGTTTTGTGCTTTCCAAACGAACGGTATACCTTAGGCTTAAGAAATTGGGGAAGGGGAGCTGATCCTAGATCTGTGCCTAGGGGCAACTAACGGTAGCAATTATGATGACACTTACTCGCAGATGCTCATTTTATTTCCAGCTGTACCAGCTGTTCAACCAATCAACTCTTCAATATCTCCCCCTTTTCATCCCCCACTCCTCGTACCCCACTCCTTCTTCCCCCTCCCCCTCTACTCCTCCGCCCCTCTACTCTTCTTCCTCCCTCCCCGTCCCCCACTCCTCCTTCCCCCTCCCCCTCTACTCCTTCTCCCCCTCTACTCTTCCTCCCCTACTCCTCCTCCTCCTCTACTCTTCTTCCCCCTCCTCGTCCCCCACTCCTCCTTCCCCCTCCCCCTCTACTCCTTCTCCCCCTCTACTCTTCCTCCCCCACTCCCCTCCCCCTCTACTCTTCCTCCCCCACTCCTCCTCCCCCTACTCTTCCTCCCCCACTCCTCACCCCACTCCTCCTTTCCCCTCCCCCTCCCCCTCTACTCTTCCTCCCCCACTCCTCCTCCCCTCTACTCTTCCTCCCCCACTCCTCACCCCGCTCCTCCTTTCCCCTCGCCCTCCCCCTCTACTCTTCCTCTCCCACTCCTCCTCCCCTCTACTCTTCCTCCCCCACTCCTCACCCCACTCCTCCTTTCCCCTCGCCCTCCCCTCTACTCTTCCTCCCCACTCCTCACCCCACCTCCTTTCATAATGGACTCCAATCACTCTCAGCTCCTTTAAACATGTCAAGATAATTATTTCATAATGGACTCCAATCACTCTCACCTCTTTAAACCTGTCAAGATAATTCTGGTGTCAATTTTAATCCACTGACAATCAACCAACACTAAACACACCTCTTCTCTCCTCCTCCTCCTCCTCCTCCTCCTCTCTTTTCCCTCCTGTCATCCTTTATCCTCCCATCTCCCATCTGCTCTGCTAACGCCAGTAGGCCTATCTTTCCACAGACTGAAACATGCTAGACATTCCCCTGCAGATGGGAATCACCTGTGCCTGCTGCTTGGCAGGACTACACACATTACACAGAGTTTTTACAATCTCGCACGAGGAGACGGACGGCGGGATGGAGGGAGGAAGGGAAGGAAGGAGGAAAGGGAGCGATGGAGGGATGAAAAAAATGCTGTAGGAAGGGGAGGGAGGACTGAAGGGAGGACTGAAGGGAGGACTGAAGGGAGGACTGAAGGGAGGACTGGAGGGAGGACTGAAGGGAGGACTGAAGGGAGGACTGGAGGGAGGACTGAAGGGAGGACTGAAGGGAGGACTGAAGGGAGGACTGAAGGGAGGACTGGAGGGAGGACTGAAGGGAGGACTGAAGGGAGGACTGAAGGGAGGACTTGGAGGGAGGGATTGGATTTGTGTATCTAGTGATACAGTCTAGTGATACAGTCTAGTGAAACAGTCTAGTGATGCAGTCTAGTGGTACAGTCTAGTGAAACAGTCTAGTGAAACAGTCTAGTGATGCAGTCTAGTGGTACAGTCTAGTGAAACAGTCTAGTGATGCAGTCTAGTGGTACAGTCTAGTGAAACAGTCTAGTGAAACAGTCTAGTGATACAGTCTAGTGGTACAGTCTAGTGGTACAGTCTAGTGATACAGTCTAGTGGTACAGTCTAGTGGTACAGTCTAGTGATACAGTCTAGTGATACAGTCTAGTGGTACAGTCTAGTGATACAGTGTAGTGGTACAGTCTAGTGATAAAGTCTAGTGGTACAGTCTAGTGGTACAGTCTAGTGATACAGTCTAGTGATACAGTCTAGTGGTACAGTCTAGTGATACAGTCTAGTGATACAGTGTAGTGGTACAGTCTAGTGATAAAGTCTAGTGGTACAGTCTAGTGGTACAGTCTAGTGATACAGTCTAGTGATACAGTCTAGTGGTACAATCTAGTGATACAGTCTAGTGATACAGTCTAGTGGCTACTCATTACAGCTACTCATTACAGCTACCCATTACAGCTACCAATTACAGCTACCCATTACAGCTACCAATTACAGCTACCCATTACAGCTACCCACTACAGCTACCCATTACAGCTACCCATTACAGCTACCCATTACAGCTACCCACTACAGCTACCCATTACAGCTACCCATTACAGCTACTCATTACAGCTACCCATTACAGCTACCCATTACAGCTACTCATTACAGCTACTCATTACAGCTACTCAGTACAGCTACCCATTACAGCTACTCAGTACAGCTACCCATTACAGCTACTCATTACAGCTACCCATTACAGCTACTCATTACAGATACCCATTACAGCTACTCATTACAGCTACTCATTACAGCTACTCAGTACAGCTACCCATTACAGCTACTCATTACAGCTACTCATTACAGCTACTCATTACAGCTACCCATTACAGCTACTCATTACAGATACCCATTACAGCTACTCATTACAGCTACTCATTACAGCTACTCAGTACAGCTACCCATTACAGCTACTCATTACAGCTACTCATTACAGCTACCCATTACAGCTACTCATTACAGCTACTCAGTACAGCTACCCATTACAGCTACTCAGTACAGCTACCCATTACAGCTACTCATTAGAGCTACCCATTACAGCTACCCATTACAGCTACTCATTACAGCTACCCATTACAGCTACCCATTACAGCTGCCCACTACAGCTACCCATTACAGCTACTCATTACAGCTACTCAGTACAGCTACCCATTACAGCTACTCAGTACAGCTCTCACACAACAGAGTGTTCTTCTAGAATGACAGACATGCCCCACCAGACAGATGTATGCAAATTAGAGGTGTTTGTGA
>NC_060186.1:75798519-75823519 GCF_021184085.1 Oncorhynchus gorbuscha | reverse complement strand
GTCATTATCAGCACATTATAAGGTATGTGAGTTCTTCTCTAGTTAAATAGCGAGCTGGGCCTTTTCAAGGACCTCTACATGTCAGGCCCCTGCATACCTTCTTGCAGTGGTAGGTGGCGTTCTCCACACAGACCAGGTCTTGGTTGGGCCATCCGTCCAGGTCCGTGTCCTCACCACAGATGTGTCCATTTCCAGCATAGCCAGGCTTACACTCACAGCGGTACATGGGGTCGGCAAATTGTCCCAGGTAGTTACAGCGGGCATTCTTGTTGCATTCATGGCTCCCATCCAGGCAGGGGTTACGTGGTGTACACACCTGGAGGGGGAGGAAGTGAAGAATTGATCAGACGAGCCAGGAAATATCATGGATAACCTCCCTGCCTTTGTTTAGAGGACAAAAATTGGCAGTATGATCGGGGACAGAGAAAAGCATAGCTTTTTCAAGGAATCTATGATCTTGTAAATTCTAAATTCTAAATTCCTAAATCTAAATTCTAAATTCTAAATTCCTAATTCTAAATTCCTAATTCTAAATATTAAATTCCTCATTCTAAATTCCTAATTCTAAATTCCTAATTCTAAATATTAAATTCCTCATTCTAAATTCCTAATTCTAAATCAGCTGACACCAGAGGTACGGTCTAAGAGGACAATCATCACAACACTTTACCAGTACTAACCTGTTTCTTGGCGGTGGCCTCCTCCACTCCCCTGCCGAAGGGCTGAGGTCCAGAGTAGCGTGCGGGACAGGGCAGACAGTTGTAACCAGGGTCAGTGTTCTCACAGCGGTGGACTCCATTGAACACGAAGCAAGCGTCAGGAACCTCTTTGCACTCGTCAATGTCCTTGCACTTGATGCCGTCACCAGAGTAAGCAGAGGGACATTTTCCACACCTCCATGTTCCATCAGGGAAGCTGGTGCACTTGGTCCCAGGGAAGCAAGGGTTGGACAGACAGCCATCTGAGGAGAGAGACACGAGCTTTAAGTACTGTGTACTGACTGCTTTAAGTACTGTGTACTGACTGCTTTAAGTACTGTGTACTGACTGCTTTAAGTACTGTGTACTGACTGCTTTAAGTACTGTGTACTGACTGCTTTAAGTACTGTGTACTGACTGCTTTAAGTACTGTGTACTGACTGCTTTAAGTACTGTGTACTGACTGCTTTAAGTACTGTGTACGGACTGCTTTAAGTACTGTGTACTGACTGCTTTAAGTACTGTGTACTGACTGCTTTAAGTACTGTGTACTGACTGCTTTAAGTACTGTGTACTGACTGCTTTAAGTACTGTGTACTGACTGCTTTAAGTACTGTGTACTGACTGCTTTAAGTACTGTGTACTGACTGCTTTAAGTACTGTGTACTGACTGCTTTAAGTACTGTGTACTGACTGCTTTAAGTACTGTGTACTGACTGCTTTAAGTACTGTGTACTGACTGCTTTAAGTACTGTGTACGGACTGCTTTAAGTACTGTGTACTGACTGCTTTAAGTACTGTGTACTGACTGCTTTAAGTACTGTGTACTGACTGCTTTAAGTACTGTGTACTGACTGCTTTAAG
Source organism: Oncorhynchus gorbuscha (assembly GCF_021184085.1). NCBI lineage: Eukaryota > Metazoa > Chordata > Actinopteri > Salmoniformes > Salmonidae > Oncorhynchus > Oncorhynchus gorbuscha. The sequence goes on along the minus strand of NC_060186.1, from coordinate 75,821,957 downwards.
TACTGTGTACTGACTGCTTTAAGTACTGTGTACTGACTGCTTTAAGTACTGTGTACTGACTGCTTTAAGTACTGTGTACTGACTGCTTTAAGTACTGTGTACTGACTGCTTTAAGTACCAGTGTTAAGTTATACGTGTAAAACAAAGTGTTTTATAAGCCCTAAAATCATTAAAAGCATTAAAAGTAATAGTTTTAAAAGTGTTATTTTTTTTACCTTAAAACAGTCTAAAACCTAACATTTGTGTAATCATTCACAGTACTTAAGTTTTAAGAAACATTGTATGCGTCTGAAATGGCACCCTATGCATTTACATTACATTTAAGTCATTTAGCAGACGCTCTTATCCAGAGCGACTTATATAGTGCACTACTACCCTATAGGCCCTGGTCAAAAGTAGCGCACTATATAGGGAATAGGGTGCCATTTCTGACATGACCATTGTCCTGCTACTCACCGATGGGACAGGCGTTCTTGTTGCACTGCTGAGTGGCCTTGGAGTCACCCTGGCACTCCTTACCACCATATTTAGGGGCGGGGTCGTTGCAGAGACGTTTACGTGTCTGAGCTCCTCCCCCACAGGTGGCAGAGCAGGTATCCCATAGCGACCAGGGTCCCCAGTTACCGTTGACTGAAGGGGAAGTAGAGAGACAGAGGTTTCACTACAGGTGTGACTGTGGTGCTCTTCATGATTGGTAGGGCATTTTGCAATGCCTTCTTTGTTTCTGCAATAACCAACTCCTTGGTCGTTGACTTGCCAAACCAGGAACAAATACAGACTGCAATTGAGGCTAAATGACAGGAAAGAGGATGTTCATTTGACTGCAAATATTTCAGGGTGTGAGGTGCATGAAAAAGCCTTTGACTAATGTCACATGATCACAATGACATGTGACCCAGGTCTTGTTCTTAAAACCCTTGACTAATGGTACTTACTTGGGCAGGGTGACTTGGTGCACGTCTCAGTCTGTCTTCCCTCTCCTTGGCAGTCCTTGCCTCCCAGCTGGGGTGTGGGGGAGTTGCAGAGGCGGATACGGGTGATGACACCCGCCCCACAGGTGACCGAGCAGGATGACCAGGGGGACCAGTGGCTCCAGGCACCGTCCTGCTTGACTGGAGGGTCACAGGAGCAGAGGTTAGGGGTCAGGGGTCAATGAGACGCTTGGTTATGGGTCAATGTTAAATCAAAACAGGTTAAGAGAAGTTTAAAGTTAAACGGCGTTGTTGCTCTGTGGAGTCACAGCTGGCTGATCTGCAGCTGAATGCTTAGATGTGGTCCGTCGTTTCTGTCACCATCAATACAAGTTGGCGATAAAAGTATGTGAAACAAGTTTCTATGTGACAATTGATAAATGTGATTTGGTCGGTAGATTTGAATGTGTATAGAATACTGAACTCACAGCGTTTGTCACACTCCTGAAGGTAGCAGTCCCTGGTTTGGACCGAGGTTCCCTCGCAGTTGTTGTTGATGCGGTCGCAGGAGCGGCCTCTCTGCTGAATTCCCCGCCCACAAGACACGGAACAGTGGGTCCATTCAGACCACAGGGACCATCCATCCTCCGCATAGTCACTCACTATGGAGAGAGAGAGAGAAGGGAGGAAGAGGAGGAAGGGAGGAAGAGAGGGAGAGAGAGAGAGAAAGAGGGAGAGGAGGAAGGGAGGAAGAGAGGGAGAGAGAGAGAGAAGGAGGGAGAGAAGGGAGGGAGAGGAGGAAGGGAGGAAGAGAGGGGGAGAGAAAGAGAGAGGAGGGAGAGAAGGGAGAGTGAGGAGGAAGGGAGGAAGAGAGGGAGAGAGAGAGAGGAGGGAGAGAATGGAGGGAGAGGATTAAGGGAGGAAGAGAGGGAGAGAGAAAGAGAGATAAGGAGGGAGAGAAGGGAGGGAGAGGAGGAAGGGAGGAAGAGAGGGAGAGAAAGAGAAGGAGGGAGAGAAGGAAGGGAGTGGAGGGAGAGAGGAGAGGGAGAGACGGAGACAATGAGAGAGCTTATTGGACTGCAGAGACCACAAGCCCCTCCCACCCCTCACTTTGCAGTAAATTAGGGTTAAAAGCTCTTAAAGTTATTAGAACTCCGGTCTAATGTACGCGATTTACCCCTAGGATGAGTGTATGTGTGTGTGTGTGTGTGTGTGTGTGTGTGTGTGTGTGTGTGTGTGTGTGTGTGTGTGTGTGTGTGTGTGTGTGTGTGTGTGTGTGTGTGTGTGTGTGTGTGTGTGTGTGTGTGTGTGTGTGTGTGTGTGCCTGTGTGTTGGTAGAGTTAAAGAGACGGCCTTCCCTTGGTGTTCAGGAGAGTTAGAGAGGCCAAAGGGAAGTCGGTAAAAATGGGAAAGTCCGTCTAAGAAGCTGAATGCACAGTGATCCCCATTGACTGCTGTTACTTGTAAAAAGGAAACCAGGGACCATGTCATAACGTTGTCCAAGGTACTGATGAGTGTGGTTGTCTGCCTTTCTTTCGGTTTTAGGGGCCACTGCGGCCCTGCCCTCTTAGGTATGTGGAAAATGGCACGTATCTTCGATGCATTTGGTATACAGAGACATTTTCCATCCCACTTAAACCAATTTGTCCCAATTATAGCCATTACAAGCTGAAGATTAAAGATGTTTTGGGTGGATGTTTTTTGTGTCTTCATTAAACACACAAACATTCACTGTGCAGGGTGGGAAAAGTATTTGAACCCTTGGATTTAATAACTGGTTGACCCTCCTTCGGCAGCAATAATCTCAACCAAATGTTTTCTGTGGTTGCTGATCAGACCTGCACAATGGTCAGGAGGAAATTTGGACCATGAATCTACAGTGTTCTGACACATAACAGCCTTTTCATACATTAACAAGCTAGGAGATTTAAATCACCCTTAAAATTAATTTGTTTTTCTTGAATAGGAACTTTTACGCCGAGAAAATGTTTAGTGGCTTCATATTTTATTCGGCAAATAGAATCCGAGTAGATGGCAGTAAATGGAGTGCCGTTTAAATGACCTGTTTGTCTTAAAGACATTAAAGGACAACTCAGGCTATCAATGGCTTTAGAATAGAATAAACCTCTGGTTCGTAATACTGTATATAGATTTCCTTGAACGTGAGGTGAACCTTTGTTTGTGCAGGTGTGTTACTTCTTGTATGGAGTTGGAACCACACAAATAGAACCATAGAATCAGAACCAATCATTGTAATTCTAGGGTCGGAACTCACGTGTTCCACAGCGCGGGCAGCACTCTCCATCGGGCACAGTTGCGTTGGCACACGGGATCAGGGGGCAGGAGATCTTACGGCACACGGTGGCAGAGTTCTACAACAAAGGGGCGGAGACAAAGAATCACAAGGAATCAGAACGTTATTGACATACAGTAAGTTCCCCCTTTTCTGCACCTGGACCACCTTGGGTCAGTACAATGAGAAGATCAATGGCTGGAGCCAGAGACCCCCTGTGGACCAATCAGCACCTGCCCACTGGGTCAGGGTAGTAGGAATACGGCCAAACAGTCGGTGGAGGGTTGAACTGGGCACTGACGACCCCAAAAAATAAAAGATCTATCTACCAAAAGAAGCGCATTAGTTTGCCTTGATGGACAGAACGTTCAATATATCTGTATAATGAAGCATACTAACATCCTGGCCAGTTGATTCACAGATCAAGAGAGCCCATGAGACAAGGGGATTACGAGGAGAAAGGTGATGCTGCTGGCCGAGCAGATTTGCCTGCAGCAGTTTTTATTGAATACAGTAGCACTCTGTGTCTTCCTGTCTGTGGGCCACTTGTCTGAGCTAAAGCTCTGTTTTAATTATGTTGTTAATGAGAGATGCTGAGAAGAGCTGAGAGGTAATTAGAGTTGAGGAGCTGCTGAGAAGGGCTGAGAGGTAATTAGAGATGAGGAGCTGCTGAGCGGAGCTGAGGAGGTAATTAGAGATGAGGAGCTGCTGAGCGGAGCTGAGGAGGTAATTAGAGATGAGGAGCTGCTGAGAAGAGCTGAGGAGGTAATTAGAGATGAGGAGCTGCTGAGAAGAGCTGAGGAGGTAATTAGAGATGAGGAGCTGCTGAGAAGAGCTGAGGAGGTAATTAGAGATGAGGAGCTGCTGAGAAGAGCTGAGAGGTAATTAGAGATGAGGAGCTGCTGAGCGGAGCTGAGGAGGTAATTAGAGATGAGGAGCTGCTGAGAAGAGCTGAGGAGGTAATTAGAGATGAGGAGCTGCTGAGAAGAGCTGAGGAGGTAATTAGAGATGAGGAGCTGCTGAGAAGAGCTGAGAGGTAATTGGAGATGAGGAGCTGCTGAGAAGAGCTGAGGAGATAATTAGAGATGAGGAGCTGCCGAGAGGAGCTGAGAGGTAATTAGAGATGAGCTGCTGAGAAGAGCTGAGAGGTAATTGGAGATGAGGAGCTGCTGAGAAGAGCTGAGGAGGTAATTAGAGATGAGGAGTTGCTGAGAAGAGCTGAGAAGGTAATTAGAGACGAGGAGCTGCTGAGAAGAGCTGAGGAGGTAATTAGAGATGAGGAGCTGCTGAGAATAGCTGAGGAGGTAATTAGAGACGAGGAGCTGCTGAGAAGAGCTGAGAGGTAATTAGAGATGAGGAGCTGCTGAGAAGAGCTGAGGAGGTAATTAGAGATGAGGAGGTAATTAGAGGTGAGGAGGTAATTAGAGATGAGGAGGTAATTAGAGATGAGGAGGTAATTAGAGATGAGGAGGTAATTAGAGATGAGGAGGTAATTAGAGATGAGGAGGTAATTAGAGGTGAGGAGGTAATTAGAGATGAGGAGGTAATTAGAGATGAGGAGGTACCCTAATTCTCTATATGGTGCGCTACTTTTGACCAGGGCCTATAGTGGGCCTGTTCAGGCCCTGTCTGTTCACTAGAGTGGTGAGCCATGCAAGGTCACTTCACTACAGCACCCACTGTTGGCTTGTTGCCTTGATGCCAGCCTCTTCCTCCAACCCAATTACTGTCCAGATGACAGACAGGTTTTGAGTAGCGAGCGGGCACTTGCTGAGTGGGGATGAGTATGTGTTTGCAAGTGTCTGTCTGAGAGTGCAAATGTAGGTGCGTGCACACACACACACACACACACACACACACACACACACACACACACACACACACACACACACACACACACACACACACACACACACACACACACACACACACACACACACACACACACACACACACACACACACACACACACACACACACACACACACACATACACACACACACACACACACACACACACACACACACACACTACCCCACTACGCTCCCCATCCACACAAACTCTCTCGACTTTGGCCCTTACTTGGCAAGTGCACTCGGTACAGTCGTCGACGGTCCACTCGTCCTTGTTCTTGTGGACGATGCCGTTGTGCAGACAGACTCCACTGTGGATCCCAACTCTGTTCATCAAAAACTTGTTCTCGTCCGTCTGAAGGAGACAGGAAGGAAGGAAGCATACACTCCGATATGAATACTGGATGAGAAAGGGTTTCAAATTCACACAGTATCATGCCACAGACAGACAGACAGACAGACAGACAGACAGACAGACAGACAGACAGACAGACAGACAGACAGACAGACAGACAGACAGACAGACAGACAGACAGACAGACAGACAGACAGACAGACAGACAGACAGACAGACAGACAGACAGACAGACAGACAGACAGACAGACAGACAGACAGACAGACAGACAGACAGACAGACAGACAGACAGACAGACAGACAGACATCTGGTTCAGGAGTCAGGTGTGTTTCCTCACCACTTTGCGCAGCTCGTTAGACAGCTCCTTCACCACCACTCCCAACCCCTTCAGTTCCTTGAACATGCCAGCCAAGTCCTCACAGGAGAACCCACAGATCATCTGCAGGTCTGGAGGGAGGGAAAACACAGAGATATATGGAGATATGGGAATTCTATGGGAAATACAGTTTCACTATCAATGTACGTGAAAGCTTCCAGACTAATGTTCAACTCCCTACAGCTACAGACAACTGCTGACAGTAGAATAGAATAGAATAATTGACTTTCTTCTAATACTTCTATGCTTCTATGCTGTTCTATTCCATACTGTTCTACTCTATGCTGTTATATTCTATGCTGCTGTTCTATTTTATGCTGTTCTATTCTATTTTATGCTGTTTTATTATAGTATATGCTGTTCTATTCTATACTATGCTGTTCTATTCTATGCTGTTATATTCTATTCTACACTGTTCTGTTCTGTTCTATTCTGTTCTATTCTGTATATGGAACCCTTTTCGGGAGAGTTTAGCAGGGTTTATACAGGGTTTATACAGGGTTTATAATAATAAGCAGCAGCAGTTGTGTTTACCTTTAGTTTTGTGGCCAGTGTAGTCCGTCCTAATGGCAGGGCTGGACCCATTGATGGTATCGTCGATAAGGACGATCTCATCCGTCAGAACAGCTGAGGGAGGGAGATGAGGGGGAGAAGGAGGAAGAGGGAGGGAGGGAGGGGGAGGGAGGGAGAGGGAGGGAGGGGGGGAGGGAGAGGAGGGGGGAGGGAGGGAGGGGGAGGGAGGGAGAGGAGGGGGAGGGAGAGGGAGGGAGGGAGAGTGGAAAGAGAGGAAGCGAGGGGGGGAGGGAGGCAGGGGAAAAGGAGTGAGACAGAGTAGGGTGGGAGGAAGAGGGAGGAAAGGAGAAACAAAAAGAGAGACTGTTTAGAGCAATGTAAACTGTAATGGCTGTAATACCCACTAGACCACAGCAGACCACAACAGACACACTGTCCCCAGGGATCATTGGTGATATAAGGGTGGATGAGATGTAACTACACTCAGTTGAATACAGAACATTACAGTCTCATACTATCTTGGATCACAATGAAGTGAATGAGTTAATGTGAGCTTTCCCATGGCAACATAAACGTGACTTTGTTAGCAACTTTCCCATGACAGTTAATAACTCGGCTCTTAAACAATCATACGCGTGTCTTATAAAATGCTTGGTGGCTTTAGAAGAACAACCAGTGGTGCATCGGTGAACACGCAGATATGCTTTCTGTTCATGATTAGGCTACTTACAGTTTTGACATCCCTTGTTGCGCAGAATCGCGTCCAAAGTGGTTCCAAAGACAAAGCGCACGTTTTGGAGCACCCCCTGCGAGAATCAATGGCCATTTTAGCTCGAGTATTGCAGTCACTGTCATTCGACATTTACGCAACAAATATAGGACTTTATGGATTATACAAGGGTTTTCAATACCGTATACATTTTATGGCTCTATAGGTTTTATGCACATCATTTTTTATGAATTTAAGTGTCACACAATACTAAATTCAACACTTACTAACATCTAAAACAACTCGATCACTTATATAAGCTGTATCCATTATGTGTAATGCCGTGCGTCATGTGCTCTGCGCGCTCCACTTACCATGAACCGGTCTTTCACCGCTCCCTTCCCGATCCTGAGGCGCGCTGTGGCGGGAGTCTCCTGAGTGAGGATGCTCTGAATGGGCGCGTCCAGTTCCGCCGTGTTCACCTCCTCACAGCCAACATACAGCTGCGCCCGGTCCTCCTGCACGAACAGCGTAATATTCTTCCAGTGGCCCGTCGCCAAGTCCACATCTTCTATCGACACCACCTGTTGCTTGTTAACCGTGGAGAAAACCACATCCAGGGTGTTCGCTTTCCCGTTGGAGACGATCTCGAACACGGCTCCTGATCCGTCCCGCTTCTCCACGGTCAAGAGGGAGCCCCTGGTCCGCTTAAACTGCTTGAAGTTAAGCAGGAGGAGGAAGCCCCTCTCGGCATGGATGGAATCGATGAGGTCCCTGAAGGAGCTCTCGGGGAGCTCGGGGATCAGGTCCGGGTTGAGGATCTTGTAGGCGGGACTGTATGGGTCGTCGCCCTTCACTAGGGTCACTCCGTGGTTCTTCTTGGAGACTTGGACCAGCTCGAACAGGTCGTACACGCTATTGTCGTCTCGGTTCTCTGTGGGAGGGACGTGGGAATGAGTGGGAGCAATTAGTCTTTACCTGCATGTCTTTGGAATGTATTATTTTCGTTGTGCGGAATGAACTCTACAGTTCTCTATGTTAATCCATGTCCAACGCAAATCAATAAATTAAAGGGATAATATATATATATATATATATATATATATATATATATATATATATATATATATATATATATGAACTCTTTAAAAAAAGTTTTAAGTTCATGGAGTTTTAAGTTGAAGCGTTAGAAACTCCGTTAATTCTAGACAAACATATAGTATCAGACAAGCATCTCACCTGCAACTCGTACGCTCTCGCAGGTCAAAAGCATCAACATCAGAAATATTCCTGTCAACTTCATGGTGAAACTCTGTTTTTTTCCCTATGAAAAACAGCAAATAAAGTCAACCACTTTTCACAAAAGTTCATATTTACACATAACATTTAAATACAATAATAAACAATAATCCAAACGCATATTATTATTTACTATAATAAGACAATATTTGAAAAATATGTCTTGATATAGGCTGGATTCGTTGAAAGAAAATCGAAATATTGTTAACCCACCTGTTGAATGAAAACAGCAGAGAGAAACAGTCAAATCCAAATCAAAATGGAAATCCAAAAATAATCCACAAGATAAAAACAATTTCTTGTTAATTTTTAATGGAAAGGAGTCCGATATAAGATGCAGAAAGTACGTTTCTTGTGTTGCTTTAATTGAACGGCAAAATCTTCTCTCTGGTATCTGAAGCTAAGAACCTAACTGTAATCCAGGGGACAAAGTACTATTTAAATAGTTTCATGACATTCCTAAGAACGCGTCTCGCCCAATCAGATGGTGGAAGGGAAAAGGGATGAGCTTATGGTCTTACCTCACAGCAAGTAGAGCCGCTGGAGCGCACTGAGTCCCATTCAGAAGCGCACAAGGGGAGAGGGGAGAAAAAAAACGCGCCACATTCCAGAGGCCGAATTCCATGACCGGATCTATACCTTTATTAGACCGTCATTTCCAGTTATTGGTTTACTCATCAGTTTGAAATGTTATCGGAAAAAATAAAATAATAATAATAATCTTCTCTATCTTTTAATCTTTTTGCTCATGTTTCATTAAGTTTATGCTTAATTCTTACACTTGCTTATCAATAGTGGTCTCACCAAAATGAGGTAACTGATTATCAGTGTTATTTTATTATGGAGAAAGTTGGATTAATATGGAAATGCGAATCAATTCCTAGAGCGAAAATATGGTCTTATTTATTCACCAGACTGGCTTCAGGAATTTGCGAGAGGATGCTCAGTCAGTCAATTTGGGAAAAAAACGTTTATTCCCTGCTGCTGTTCCAAGTTTGTCCGCTAGAAGCCGTTGTGAGTTCACTAGAGAGGCGCCGAGGCCTGTGCTGCAATCATATGAATGAGAGAACGCCTGGATTTGCGATTCAATCCACACACACACTGATGTGATGTACTATTGCCGTTTGAATATGAATTGAATGCACGTATATGAGGTTATTTTAAGATGGCGCCACCTTTTTACCAATTCATATATTACAATCATGTTCCATGTGACCAGTGCTGGTGAGGTGGGACCTACATGTAGTTCAACTAGTAATTAAACTACATTTTACAGTAGCTTGGTGGTAGTTGAACTAAATTAAAATCTAAGTAGTGTTATCAGTATTTCATGATTTTTCTGCCATGTAGGGGTGTAGCTAACTACTGGAACTACACACTACTTTTTATGCAAAAAAATAATATACCATTTATTACTTTTTCGGCATCAGACAGGCCTAATTCTCCCTTGAAATATAGTTTTTGTGTTTAATAGGCTAAATTACATTTTATATTAACATATGAGCCCAAAATGATGTGTTTTCTAGCAATTTGTGATCATTGGCATTTCAGATGTACATATGATAATTTTTAACTACTTATTCAAAGTAACTTTAGTTCAGTAAACTATATTTTCATTGAGGGTAGCTTTGGTGTATCTTAATGTATTCCAGTGTAAAGTCATTGGTAGCTTGGTAAACCATTTTTTTCAGAGTAGCTTCCCCAAAACTGCTTGTGACCTATGGCCTAAATGCATTTGTGGATGTTCTGGACATAGTAATGTATAGGATCTCTGTGGTTCTGGACATAGTAATGTATAGGATCTCTGTGGTTCTGGACATAGTAATGTATAGGATCTCTGTGGATCTGGACATAGTAATGTATAGGATCTCTGTGGTTCTGGACATAGTAATGTATAGGATCTCTGTGGTTCTGGGAATACCTTCTTATACAGCAAATAATGAGACAACTATACCGCCATGCAAAAGGCAAAAAGCATTAACTACGAATTTGGTAAAACAAATATTTGATCTGTTGTAATGGCCTGGTACATTATCTGATTAATGTGGGATTTAGTTTCCTGACACAAGAGCAAGCCAGTTGATCAGAATATATAATGGAGTATCAGAAATTGCAGTCTGTCTTGATTGAAAAATATTTGAAGTCAAATTTTGCTGTAAAAAAATGCCGTAGTTACTGCGTTATGCCTTTGTAAGGCAGTATAGTTTTGTTGCAGCAGACATTGGTGAGTACTCTCTAATCAATGCAGCTAATGTCATTCAACTCCTAAACATTCTCTGAAAGCAATAAGGACATGATGGATATGTCTGCGTATTGATGCAGCTATGAATTATCATTGACTATGACACATCTGGGTCAGACAGATGATGTGGTCAGTAGGAAGGTCTGGGTCAGACAGATGATGTGGTCAGTAGGAAGGTCTGGGTCAGACAGATGATGTGGTCAGTAGGAAGGTCTGGGTCAGACAGATGATGTGGTCAGTAGGAAGGTCTGGGTCAGACAGATGATGTGGTCAGTAGGAAGGTCTGGGTCAGACAGATGATGTGGTCAGTAGGAAGGAACTATAGTATAAACATTTGATGGGAGGAGGATCTCTGTCTAGCATCGAGTTCAGCAGACGTAATATCCCTGGGAGTTTCACAATCACAGCAAGACGATACAGCAAGACGATACAGCAAGACGATACAGCAAGACGATACAGCAAGGGGATACAGCAAGACGATACAGCAAGACGATACAGCAAGACGATACAGCAAGGTGATACAGCAAGGTGATACAGCAAGACGATACAGCAAGACGATACAGCAAGGGGATACAGCAAGACGATACAGCAAGACGATACAGCAAGACGATACAGCAAGACGATACAGCAAGGGGATACAGCAAGGGGATACAGCAAGACGATACAGCAAGACGATACAGCAAGACGATACAGCAAGACGATACAGCAAGGTGATACAGCAAGGGGATACAGCAAGACGATACAGCAAGGGGATACAGCAAGACGATACAGCTGGAGTGTGTGTGTGTGTGTGTGTGTGTGTGTGTGTGTGTGTGTGTGTGTGTGTGTGTGTGTGTGTGTGTGTGTGTGTGTGTGTGTGTGTGTGTGTGTGTGTGTGTGTGTGTGTGTGTGTGTGTGGCATCCTCACTAGCTCTCCTCCACCAGACGTCTCCCTAAAGTCTTGGCTAAAGTCATGTTTTGATCCAGCGTCCAACATCCAGCTCAGCTATCAAAAATACCAGCAGGAGAATGCGGCTTTTATTTTTGTTTCTTCATATAACTGCTATTAAAGATTCCCATAGTCATCTGGAGATCTGGAGTTAGCGGTGAAAGGGTGATGACTATCCCAGCAGTGTGTCTGTTCTGCTGGACCCTGGAGTTCTCCTTCTGTCCCTACTGCCGCTTGCCGCTCTCTCTTCCTCTCTTCTCCTTGCCAACATCAAATCATATCCCCTTGTATATCCAGAAATAAATTATTAAACAGAGAGAGAGACAGAGTGCTAGGTAACAAGTTCTCCTACAGACGGTGTTTTGACTAACTGGGAATGAGGAGGGTGTGGGGGGAGGGGCAGATAGGGGGAGACAGAAAGAGAGAGAAAGCTAGAGAAAGAGTGAGACAGAGCGAGAGATGGGACGTTAGCTGTTAGCTGACTGTCAGGCAGTGGCTGCTACCTGGGACGATAAAAGGTTATTCAATTGTCCCCATAGGAGAAGCCTATGAAAACAAATATTTATTTAATAGAATGTTGAAGGTTCTCCTTGTAATCCTTTCACCACTAAAAGGTTTGAAGTAGAACCTTTTTCACCCCAAAGGGTTCTACCTGGAACTAAAAGGGTTCTCCTCTGGGGACAAATGAAGAACAATTTTTTTCCTAAAAGTCCCCCCACCTGTCAGAGAAGCAAACATAGATCATTGTGATTGAATCATTTGCACAATTCGCTCAAAAACAACTTTTCTTCTTGCCGTCTCTAGTCTGATGATCTAAATCAGGTCTAATGACGTAAAGAACAGTAGTAGTGTGAGCTCTAATGAATTTGTTCCACATTGAGGTAATTGTTCCATACTGAGGTAATTGTTCCACATTGAGGTAATTGTCCCACATTGAGGTAATTGTTCTATACTGAGGTAATTGTTCCACATTGAGGTAATTGTTCCACATTGAGGTAATTGTTCCATACTGAGGTAATTGTTCCACATTGACGAAATTGTTCCACATTGAGGTAATTGTTCCATAATGAGGAAATTGTTCCACATTGAGGTAATTGTTCCATAATGAGGTAATTGTTCCACATTGAGGTAATTGTTCCACATTGAGGTAATTGTTCCACATTGAGGTAATTGTCCCACATTGAGGTAATTGTTCCACATTGAGGTAATTGTTCCACATTGAGGTAATTGTTCCACATTGAGGTAATTGTTCCACATTGAGGTAATTGTTCCACATTGAGGTAATTGTCCCACATTGAGGTAATTGTTCCACATTGATGTATTTGTTCCATACTGAGGTAATTGTTCCACATTGAGGAAATTGTTCCACATTGAGGTAATTGTTCCATAATGAGGTAATTGTTCCACATTGAGGTAATTGTTCCACATTGAGGTAATTGTTCCACATTGAGGTAATTGTTCCATAATGAGGTAATTGTTCCACATTGTCAGAAGGTGAGTGTAGCTGGTGCATGAAGTCAGGCGCAGGAGAGCAAAATGAGTGAGCAACGTAAACAAATAAGGTAAACAAATACATACACCTGACCAAAAACAATGACGGTAAATTTTACGCACGTGTGAAGACAGCACCCGTCAAAATAACATGATAACATGAACCGAACTAGGGGGAAACAGAGGGTTAAATACATTAATATGTAATTGGATAATGAAAACCAGGTGTGTAGAAAATAAAGACAAAACCAATGGAAAATGAAAGATGGATCAGCGATGGCTAGAAGACCGGTGACGTCGACCGCCGAACGTCGCCCGTACAAGGAGAGGGACCGACTTCGGCGGAAGTCGTGACACACATTGAGATAATTTTTCCACATTGAGGTAATTGTTCCACATTGAGATAATTGTTCCACAATGAGGAAATTGTTCCACAATGAGGTAATTGTTCCACATTGAGGAAATTGTTCCACATTGAGATAATTGTTCCACATTGAGGAAATTGTTCCACAATGAGGTAATTGTTCCATATTGAGGTAATCGTTCCATATTGAGGTAATTGTTCCAATTTGAGGCATTTCATCTGTTTTAAGTTATTTTTATGTTGCGGTCTAGTGAGGGCTCTAGAGTTATGGTGAGGTAGGCGATTGGGTTCCACTCCTTTAGCCCTAGGGTCCTACTGTCAGGGGTCCTAGGGTCAGGGTTTATAGGTGTCTCTCCAGTTAGCCTGTTTACTGCCTGAGGGAGTACTGGGGATTAGTTTAGGGTACTGTATGTGATCCAGTATTATGTGTGTAACGTGTGTGTGTGGCGGTCTGGGAACCAGCTTTGTCACATGGAGTCAAAGTCATCAGGTTTCTATTCAAAATTGTGGGTCATCAAATAAGGTTGAGATCAGGTGTTTTCTGAGAAGGACCTGCTAGAAGAGGTGTCACCACCACACACTGTGGAAGGACCTCCAGGGGTGTTAGGCTGTGCCCACTGATAGTAGCCCAGCCCGGGCATGTGAGTGCAGGGAATCAGAGACAGCTAAGCCCGCCTGGAGGCACTAATCACCTATTCCCTTCCTCCTACGGACGATACGGGAGAACCAGTAGCGGGGGAAGTTCGGTGGAAAAAGGACGTGTTGATTCTCCAAACGTCAGACTTACCTGACAGATGACAGAAGAAAGAACCTCTTGGGACAAACACGAATTCTCAACCGTCATCGGAAATGAGATCTCCACCAAAGTATAGTTAAGACGGTGACACACGCGTGATTTACGTTGTAGTTAAAAGTGACTCACTTTGTTTTCCCTATTCCTGTGAAGAAGAGTTGTGTTATCCTTTTGGTTATGTGGGCATGTTGGAGAAGAGAAGATATTTCAATAGAGAACTTTGTTCAATGTAAAAATATAAAAAAATACTGCTCCCGACTCTTATTCCATCTTTCCGATTTAGAGCAACAGGCAAAATACTTGGTCCCTTCTCAATACACACACACACACACACACACACACACACACACACACACACACACACACACACACACACACACACACACACACACACACACACACACACACACACACACACACACACACACACACACACACACACACACACACACACACACACACACACACACACACACACACAGTGTTTTGGGACTAGAGGTGAGAGGTGAGATATTTGATCAGTGTTTTGGGACTAGAGGTGAGAGGTTAGATCAGTGTTTTGGGACTAGAGGTGAGAGGTGAGAGATTTGATCAGTGTTTTGGGGTTAGAAGTGAGAGGTGAGAGATTTGATCAGTGTTTTGGGACTAGAGGTGAGAGATTTGATCAGTGTTTTGGGACTAGAGGTGAGAGGTGAGAGATTTGATCAGTGTTTTGGGGTTAGAGGTGAGAGGTGAGAGATTTGATCAGTGTTTTGGGACTAGAGGTGAGAGATTTGATCAGTGTTTTGGGACTAGAGGTGAGAGGTGAGAGATTTGATCAGTGTTTTGGGACTAGAGGTGAGAGGTTTGATCAGTGTTTTGGGGTTAGAGGTGAGAGGTGAGAGGTTAGATCAGTGTTTTGGGACTAGAGGTGAGATCAGTGTTTGAGCACTAAAGGAGAGGCAAGATATATTATCAGTGTTTTATGACTAGAGGTAGAGAAGTATTTATATTTATTATGGATCCCCATTAGCTGCTGCCTGACGTCCAGCAAAAAAAACATTGTAACATGAAAATACATTTTACAACATATGTCACAATACATGGGTGTCCGTGCTGTGTGCTATTAGTGCATTCAACTTTTTAATACGTCTTTCTTCTAATTTGAGCTATGAGAGATTGACATGGCCATTATTAATTTTAGCCGTGCTGCCCTGTTCTGGGCCAGTTGTAATTTTCCCAAGTCCCTCTTTGTGGCACCTGACCACACGACTGAGCAGTAGTCCAGGTGCGACAAAACCAGGGACTGTAGGACCTGCCTTGTTGATATTGCTGTTAAGAAGGCAGAGCACCACTTTATTAAGGACAGACCTTTCAAGGGCTTTAGGCAGAACCAGTTGCAGGTCATTGGTAAAGATTGAAAAAAGTAAGGGGCCTAGAGAACTGCTCTGGGGAATGCCTGATTCTACCTTGATTATGTTGGAGAGTCTACCATTAGAGAACACCCTCTGTGTTCTGTTAGACAAGTAACTCTCCATCCACAATATAGCAGGGGGTGTAAAGCCATTTGTACCATTTGTATAAGTGCTGTGCATGTTGAATGCCTTTCCCTATCAGTGTGCTAGAAGTCTGTTGTTAATTTATTTAATGTAAAACAGCATTGTATCTGGTCAAACACAATTTTTTTTCCAAAACTTTACTAGGGGTTGCAGGCACTGATTACAGTTTGAAGCTTTTCCATGAGTGGGCAGCTTCATGAAAGCCAGTCAATATTTAGGTCACTCAGAAAAGTGATCAGTGGTTTGATACTAGAGGAGAGGTTTGAACAGTGGTTTGATACTAGAGGAGATGTTTGATCAGTGTTTTGATACTAGAGGAGATGTTTGATCAGTGTTTTGATACTAGAGTAGAGAGTAGAGTTTTGATCAGTGTTTTGATGCTAGATGAGAGGTTTGATCAGTGTTTTGATGTTAGAGGAGAGGAGTGTTTTGATCAGTGTTTTGATGCTAGAGGAGAGAGGAGTGTTTTGATCAGTGTTTTGATGCTAGAGGAGATGTTTGATCAGTGTTTTGATGCTAGAGGAGATGTTTGATCAGTGTTTTGATGTTAGAGGAGAGGAGTGTTTTGATCAGTGTTTTGATGCTAGAGGAGAGAGGAGTGTTTTGATCAGTGTTTTGATGCTAGAGGAGAGAGGAGTGTTTTGATCAGTGTTTTGATGCTAGAGGAGATGTTTGATCAGTGTTTTGATGCTAGAGGAGAGAGGAGTGTTTTGATCAGTGTTTTGATGCTAGAGGAGATGTTTGATCAGTGTTTTGATGCTAGAGGAGAGGAGAAAGGTTTGTCATCACTTGGCATTTTCACATCTTTACAAGTCAAGGCAGAGAATTGGATTTACATGGTCTGTTGGGCATTATGTTCATGACTGATGCTGTTTCTCACTTATGTAACAAAAGGATGGGTCTGCTCTAGCATGACTTGGTTCACTGCCACTGACACATATCTGACAGAACTTACAACTTTCAGACATACTGTGTACTCCTACAAGGGGTTAGAATGACTCCTATTGACAGACAGACAGTAACCTGGGTTTTGATGACACTATCTATCTTGACAATTACAGACAGAAACCGAGAGCTCTGGTCATCTCTGCATTTCTGCTTGCACGCAACAACAACGCAACGCAACGCACACACACACACACACACACACACACACACACACACACACACACACACACACACACACGCGCACACACACACACACACACACACACACACACACGCACACACACACACACACACACACACACACACACACACACACACACACACACACACACACACACACACACACACACACACACACACACACACACACACACACACACACACACACACACACACACACACACACACACACACATCACCAGCCGACCATCATCAATTGTCTATATTTTCCCTGTTTCACCCTCCAGGCATCATGTCTCACTCTCCAGTTGTCGTGACCTCTGCAATGACCTTCTATGGCCAGCTATAGTCCCCGTCAGACTCTCACAGACACATTGCATAGCCACTCTGTTGCTAAGAGTCACCCTATTTCCTATGTAGTGCACTACTTTTTTGACCGGGGCCAATAGGGAATAGGGTGCCATTTGGGATCCAAGCAAAGCGGGATGTGAAGTTACAGTACCTTCCGGAAGTATTTAGACCCCTTGTATTTTTCCACATGTTGTTGTGTTACAGCCTGACTTTAATATGGATTCAATTGAGATGGGGGTTTGTGTCACTGGCCTACACACAATATCCCATTATGTCAAAGTGTAATTATGTTTTTAGAACTGATTACAAATTAAAAGCTGAAATGTCTTGAGTAAATAAGTATTCTACCCCTTTGTTATGGCAAGCTTAAATAAGTTCATTAGTCGAAATGTGCTTTACAAGTTACATAATAAGTTGCATGGACTCACTCTGTGTGCAACAATAGTTTTTAACATGATTTCTGAATCTCTGTAGCCCACACATACGTATAATTATATGTATGGCTCTTGAGTTGAGCAGTGAATTCCAATCATAGATTCAACTTCAAAGACCAGGGAGGTTTTCCAATGCCCCGCAAAGAAGGGTTCCTATTGGTAGACGGGTAAAAAAAAGCAGACATTGAATATTCCTTTGAGCATGGTGAATTTATTAATTACACGTTGGATGGTGTATCAATCCAGCCTGTGTCACAACCGGCCGTGATTGGGAGTCCCATAGGGCGGCGGACAATTGGCCCAGTGTCATCCGGGTTTGGCCGGTGTAGGCAGTCATAGTAGAATTTGTTCTTAACTGACCTGCCTAGTTAAATAAAGGTTAATAAAAAAAAAAAATTAAACAACACCCAGTCACTACAAAGATACAGGTGTCCTTCCGAACTCAGCTGCCGGAGAGGAAGGAAACCGCTCAGGGATTTCACTATGAGGCCAATGGTGACTTTAAAACAGTTACAGAGTTGAATGGCTGTGATAGGTTACAACTGAGAATGGATCAACAACATTGTTTTAACTCCACACATCTAACCTCATTGACAGAGTGAAAAGAAGGAACCCAGTACAGAATACAAATATTCAAAAACATGCATCCTGTTTGCAATAAGGTACTAAAGTAATACTGCAAAAAAATACGTTATGTCCTGAATACAAAGTGTTATGTTTGGGGCAAATTCCAATACAACACATTACTGAGTACCACTCTCCATATTTGCAAGCATAGTCGCGGCTGCATCATGTTATGAGTATGCTTGTAATCGTTTAGGACATGAGTGTCACAATTATGAGTGAAGAGGTGTGGAGTCAGGCGCAGAGAGCAAAGATGTGGGAAAAACAACACGCTTTAATGTCCCGAAACACAACATGTACAAAGTGAAAACACAAATGAACAGAAATATAACCGGACAGCGTGTAACCCAAAAAATACAACAAAATACACTCAACCAACAAAACAGACGAACAAGCCCGCACGAAACAGAAGCGGGCTAAACAGACTATATATACCCTATCCTAACAACCAAACTAGAAACAGGTGCTACCAATAGACAAAACTAAACGAACACAGAACAACGGATCGGCGATAGCTAGTAGACCGGCGACGACGACCGCCGAGCGCCACCCGAACAAGAAGGGGAGTCACCTTCGGTAATATTCGTGACAGTACCCCCCTCCTGACGCGCAGCTCCCGCAGCGCGCCGACGTCGGCCTCGGGGACGACCCGGAGCCCGAGGCGCTGGGCGATCCGGGCGGAGGCGATGAAATTCACTCAACATGGATGGGTCTAGAGTATCCCTCGCCGGAACCCAGCACCTCTCCTCCGGACCGTACCCCTCCCAGTCGACGAGGTACTGCAAGCCTCTCACCCGGCGTCTCGAGTCCAGAATAGCTCGTATCTTGTACGCCGGGGACCCCTCGATGTCCAGAGGGGGTGGAGGAACCTCCGGTACCTCATTCTCCTGCATGGGACCAGCTACCACCGGCCTGAGAAGAGACACATGAAATGAGGGGTTAATACGATAATACGAAGGAAGTGATAATCGATAACAAACCTCATTTATTCTCCTCAGGACTTTAAATGGCCCTATACACTGCGGACCCAGCTTCCGGCAGGGCAAGTGGAGAGGCAGGTTACGGGTCGAGAGCCAGACCCTGTCCCCAGGTGCAAACACGGGGGCCTCACTGCGGTGACGGTCAGCGCTCTTCTTCTGCCTTATACTAGCTTGGCGTAATGACTCCTGGACTGCCCTCCAGGTCTCCTTAGAGCGCTGTACCCACTCCTCCACCGCAGGAGCCTCAGTCTGGCTCTGATGCCACGGTGCCAAGACCGGCTGGTACCCCAACACGCACTCAAATGGTGACATGTTGGTAGAAGAGTGGCTTAGTGAATTCTGGGCTATTTCTGCCCAGGGAATATATCTCGCCCACTCGCCTGGCCGGTCCTGGCAATACGACCGCAGAAACCTACCCACCTCCTGGTTAACTCTCTCCACCTGACCATTACTCTCCGGGTGATACCCTGAGGTAAGGCTAACCGAGACCCCCAGACGTTCCATAAATGCTCTCCAAACACGGGAGATAAATTGGGGGCCCCAATCAGAAACTATATCCTCGGGCACCCCGTAGTGCCGGAAGACATGGGTGAAAAGAGCTTCCGCAGTCTGTAGGGCCGTAGGGAGACCAGGCAATGGGATAAGACGGCAGGACTTAGAGAACCGATCCACAACGACCAGGATAGTAGTGTTACCCTGAGAGGGGGGAAGGTCAGTAAGAAAATCAACCGAAAGATGGGTCCACGGCCGTTGTGGAACGGGAAGAGGTTGTAATTTACCTCTTGGCAGGTGTCTAGGAGCCTTACTCTGGGCGCACACCGAACAGGAGGAAACATAGAATCGCACATCCCTCCTCAAAGTGGGCCACCAGTACTTCCTCTCAAGACCTCTCACGGTCCTATAAACACCTGGGTGACCCGACGAGGGTAGACAATGAGCCCATCGAATCAATTGATCACGAACAGCCAGCGGCACGTACCTACGACCCTCCGGACACTGTGGAGGCGTAGGTTCCCCCCTTAGTGCCCGCTCAATGTCCGCGTCCACATCCCATACTACCGGTGCCACCAGCTTAGCTGCCGGAATGATGGGAGTAGGATCGATTGACTTGTCCTCAGTGTCATAGAGTCTTGACAGCGCGTCAGCCTTAGTGTTGAGGGAACCTGGTCTATATGAGACAGTGAAATGAAATCTGGTGAAAAACATGGCCCACCTTGCCTGACGAGGATTCATTCTCCTAGCTGATCGGATATACTCCAGGTTACGATGGTCAGTCCAGATAAGGAAAGGGTGCTTAGCCCCCTCAAGCCAGTGTCTCCACACCTTCAGGGCCTTAACCATAGCCAACAACTCCCTATCCCCCACATCATAATTCCGCTCCGTTGGCCCGAGTTTCTTAGAAAAAAAGGCACAGGGGCGGAGCTTCGGTGGCACACCCGAACGCTGTGAGAGCACCGCTCCAACCCCAGCCTCGGATGCGTCCACCTCTACTATAAACGCCAAAGAAGGGTCCGGATGTGCCAACACCGGCACCTTAGTAAACATCGCCTTCAATTTATGAAAAGCTCCGTTCGCCTCTGCTGACCACTGTAAACGCACCGGTCCCCCCTTCAGCAGTGAGGTAATAGGGGCAGCTATCTGACCAAAACCCCGGATAAACCTCCGGTAGTAATTGGCAAATCCCAAGAACCGCTGCACCTCCTTTACCGTGGTCGGAGTCGGCCAATTACGCATGGCCTTAACGTGATCACCCTCCATTACCAAACCAGAGCTAGAAATACGATAACCCAGGAAGGAAGCTGATTGTTTGAAAAACTCACATTTCTCCGCCTTCACATACAGGTCATGCTCCAGCAGTCGTCTAAGAACTTTACGCACAAGAGATACATGCGCAGTGCGTGTAGCGGAGTAGATCAAAATATCGTCAATATAAACCACTACACCCTGTCCGTGCAGGTCTCTGAGTATTTCATCCACGAAGGATTGAAATATAGCTGGAGCATTCTTTAAACCGTATGGCATGACGCGATACTCATAATGGCCCGACGTAGTGCTAAATGCAGTTTTCCACTCATCTCCCTTCCGAATACGCACCAAATTATAAGCACTCCTGAGATCCAGTTTAGTGAAGAACTGCGCTCCGTGAAATGATTCCACTACCGTAGCAATGAGAGGTAGTGGGTAACTAAAACCCACTGTGATGGAATTTAGACCTCTATAATCAATACACGGACACAAACCACCATCTTTTTTCTTCACAAAAAAGAAACTCGAAGAGACAGGTGACATGGAGGGCCGAATGTACCCCTATCCCAGAGCCTCGGTGATATAAAATTCCATAGCCACCTTCTCCTCCTGAGACAAAGGATACACATGACTCCTGGGAAGTGCAGCGTTAACCTGGAGATTTATCACGCAATCCCCCTGCCTATGGGGTGGTAATTGGGTCGCTTTCTTTTTACTGAAAACGATAGCCAAATCCTCATACTCAGCTGGAATGCGCACGGTGGAAACCTGGTCTGGACTCTCCACCGTTGTAGCACCGATGGAAACCCCTACACACCTGCCTGAACACTCATCAGACCACCCCTGTAGAGTTCCCTGTTTCCACGAAATCGTAGGATTATGAATAGCCAACCAGGGAATCCCCAGAACAACTGGAAACGCAGGTGAATCGATAAGGAACAAACTAATTCGCTCCTTGTGATTCCCCTGCGTAATCATCTCCAACGAAATTGTGGCTTTCTTCACCAGCCCTGACCCTAATGGTCGACTATCTAAAGAGTGCACGGGAAAAGGGGGGTTTACTTTAACTAACGGAATCCTCAACCTCTGAGCGAGTCCGTGATCTATAAAGTTTCCAGCTGCGCCTGAATCTACCAGTGCCTTATGCTGGAGAGAAGGAGAATAATTTAGGAAACCAATTAATAGACACATGTGACCAACAGGAAACTCTGGGAGAGTGTGGTGCTTACTCACCTGGGGTGACCGATGAGTATTCTGCCTGCCCTCATGATTCCCAGATGAATTCCTCCAGCACCGACCAGACGTGTGCCCTCTCCGGCCACAACTGGTACAGGAGGAGCTTCCTCCTCCGATCTCCCTTGATGCGGTACCTCCTAACTCCATCGGAATAGGGGCAGGAGGATCAGGAGGTAGAACTGACAAGACCCTTTCAGAACGTCCACGAGCAGCTAGCAGATGGTCCAACCGGATCGACAGGTCTATCAGTCCATCCAGGCCAAGTGTAGTATCCCGACAGGCCAGCTCCCTACGGACGTCCTCTCTCAGGCTACACCTGTAATGGTCTATCAGGGCCCTGTCGTTCCACCCTGCTCCCGCAGCCAAGGTCCGGAACTCCAGCGCGAAGTCCTGCGCGCTCCTCTTCCCCTGTCTCAGATGGAACAATCTCTCACCTGCCGCACGACCCTCTGGAGGGTGATCGAACACGGCCCTGAAACGGCGGATGAACTCTGAGTAGTTGTCTCTTGCCGAGTCGGGCCCGTTCCAGACCGCATTAGCCCACTCCAGGGCTCTACCAGACAGGCAGGTGATGAGGACCCCTACTCTCTCCTCCTCTGAGAGGGCCGGTCGAACGGTGGACAGGTAGAGGTCTAATTGCAGCAGGAATCCCTGGCACCCTGTCGCTGTTCCATCGTATTTCCTCGGAGGCGTCATGAGCAGAGCGCTGGAACCGGATCCAGATGGAGCAGATGGTAGAGTTGCTGGTGGGAGGGTCGGTGGAGTAGTAGGGAAACCATTTCTCTCCCAACGATCCATCCTCTCCATCATCCGTTCCATCGCTGATCCTAGGCGATGGAGGATGGATGTGTGATGTTGGACTCTCTCCTCCATAGTGGGAAGAGGAGTGGTCGCTGCTCCTGCTGACTCCATATCGTGGTGCGGGCTTCTGTCACAATTATGAGTGAAGAGGTGTGGAGTCAGGCGCAGAGAGCAAAGATGTGGGAAAAACAACACGCTTTAATGTCCCGAAACACAACATGAACAAAGTGAAAACACAAATGAACAGAAATATAACCGGACAGCGTGTAACCCAAAAAATACAACAAAATACACTCAACCAACAAAACAGACGAACAAGCCCGCACGAAACAGAAGCGGGCTAAACAGACTATATATACCCTATCCTAACAACCAAACTAGAAACAGGTGCTACCAATAGACAAAACTAAACGAACACAGAACAACGGATCGGCGATAGCTAGTAGACCTGCGACGACGACCGCCGGCGC